>NW_006436298.1:43710860-43737052 GCF_000325575.1 Pteropus alecto
ATAAGAATACTAGCTTGGTAAATTCAAATACAGAAGATAAAAGAGAATGTCAGTTACATAAGATTGCAAAGCAAAAGCACTTGACAGGAGAACTAAAGGTAACAGAAAAGAGAAGTGTGGCTGCTGAAGATGCACTTTATCCATTTTATCACCTAAAGACATATTGGATATTTGAAATATAGGATCCTATTCCATTCTGAGAATAATAAAATGTGTTGGAAATTCCAATCCAAGTTAAATTGTTGGCTTATTCCTCATATTCCTGTGTAGAAGAAATTGTTGGTTGCCACCCCTTGTACTCCTGCTCCCTCTCTCCTTCCTATAGAACTATGACCCTGACATTTCTGGGAAGTCTAGAACAATGTACAGCCCCAGGAGGTGGGTCTTAAATTTTATTAATTCATCACAGTAATTAAATTACCCTTGACAACTGATCTAGGCAAATCTAGCAAAATGTGATGCAATTCTGGCCAGTGTATCCTGAGTGTTAAGAATCCTGAGGGATCCCCTAAGAAAATTATTCTCACATAAACAGAGATTGTCTCTTTCCTTTGATGCTGTTGTGCCTAGG
Organism: Pteropus alecto; assembly: GCF_000325575.1. Classification (NCBI taxonomy): domain Eukaryota; kingdom Metazoa; phylum Chordata; class Mammalia; order Chiroptera; family Pteropodidae; genus Pteropus; species Pteropus alecto. Next base: position 43,711,432 of record NW_006436298.1, read on the forward strand.
TATGACACCTGCAAGAATCGGAGCCTGGAATCCAGACTACAAAGAATTTGTTGGCTGTAAATAACAGAAAATCAACTCTACGTGACTTAAATATTAGAGGAACTTATTCTCCCAGGTAACAAAAGGGCAAATAGTTGTTCTAAGATTAAGACAATGGCACAATGAAGCACAGATGCTCCTTGACTTATGATGGGATTATGTCTTGACAAACTCATCATAAGTTGAAAAAAATGCATTTAATACACCTAATTTACTGAACATCATAGCTTAGCCTCACCTACCTTAAATATGCTCAGAACACTTACATTAGCCTACAGTCAGGCAATTATCTTGGACATCATCTGAAGTGTTACTGCCTCTTCTCTCACCAGAAGCAGGAGACATAGATGGGCATTTTGTAGACATGATGAGATGCAAAAACACAAAACACTATCCAAATTACTCTGAGCAACACAGTACACTGTAGGGTATTGGTTGTTTACTCTTGTGATTACATGGCTGAATAGGAGCTGCATGTGGCTGCTGCTGCTCAGCATTGCAAAAGACTATCATACCACCTACCTCTAGCCGGGGAATAGATCAAAATTCAAAATTTGAAGTATCATTTCTACTGAAAGCTTATTGCTTTCACACCATTGTGAAGCTGAAAAATTATAAGTTGAACCACTGTAAGTCAGAGACCTTCTGTAATTTCCTCTCTATAATTTTTACCATGTCAGCTTTGTCTTTAGGCCAGATTCCAGGCTACTTTTGTAGTCCCAGATATACTTTTAAGTTTTCCTCTTGACTAGAACTTATAGAAGCTTTGACACATTTACCTAGAACTGTATCTAGATCTCCTTTTGTGTAACCCCTAAAATTTAAAGATCCTCAGGGCTTAGACCCTGGGCCTCTTTATTTTTTCCCTATACTTCCCCTATAATTGATCTTATTTTCCTTGGCATTTAATATTATCCATAACCTGATGACCTTTACATGTCTATCTCTGATACAGACCTGAAATCTGAGTCCCGGGCACATTTTTTTTTTTTTTTTTTTTTTACTATGTCACTGAGATATTCACTCTGATATTCCACAGGTCTCTCATACTGGAAAAGTCCCAAACTGAGTCATTAATGGTACCAACTAAATTGTATCTCTTCTACAAGAACCCCAAACATGCTTAAATGACACAATTAACAGTCGGTCAATTCAAAAACCTGGGCGTCATTCTTGACCCATACCCTACATCCAATCTACTGGCAACATCTCTCAAGTTCATCTACCTCTCCCATCTTTATCACCATTACTACCTCCTTGACTGAAGGAAGCAATAACTTTAGCCTACTCAGTACAACAGCCTCTTAATTGATATCCTCATATTGGGCTCTCTATAATCCATCTTTTATACAGCAGCCAGAGTGTTGTTTTAAAAACAAATCTAGGTCTTCTAGTAAAAGCCTCTCTCTTCGATGCCATTTGACTCTTAACCTAAACCCAAAGCATTTTAAGGAACTGAGGCTATCGTATCTAGACCAGCTGACCCCTCCAGCGTTGTCTCATGTGACCATGTGTCCCCTGACACATTAACCATGCTCTAGACACACCAGTCCCCTTTTGTACCTTCAAAGGAGACAGACCTTTCCCATCCTAACTATTTCACTTGGTTAATTCCTATCCATGTTTTAGGTTTCAGCCTATTACTTCAAAGTAATGGCTACCAGAACTACCCCATCTAAATCGAATCCCTACCTTTTATTCTCTCTTGTGAAACTATTTCATTTTAACTTATATGTGTATGTATACATAATGCATATGTAAATGTGTATATACATATTACACACATGCAATGTTGATATGTTTTTCTCAATGCTGACATATTTAATATCTGCATCTCCCCCTAGAGAGTAAACTCCAAGATGGTAGGCCAATACGTGTTTACTCCATACAGCACCTAGCGCTAAACTTGGAACACAGCCAAGGAGAACAAATCCAGTTTTCAAAAAGTTTTAGGCAAATGAGATGGGAAAATGAGCATGTCCATACTACTAGGCTTGCGATATCTAGACTATTAAAATGGTGCTAGTAAATAGGGCTGGCATATGATAATACTAAAGCAGAGACAAACAGCTTTTACACTATCTCCATGTTGGTTTGTTGATATGAATAGCCCTTGGTCTTTGGTTATTATTAGATATAGAATACAGTTAAATACCCTCAGACAGAAGAGAATAACATTTATCCCACATAGATAATTTCTTAATTTTTTACAGCCACCATGATAACATTACAATTAAGTGCATTGTTATTAAATATACATTTGCTATAAATTAAATAAATGACTGACTCCTATAGATTATTTGAATGGTGCTACTGGGAAGAAACAGTGAAATGTAAATATCATGATGTTTACATACTATCGGAACTAAATTTGAAACCCAGTTCTGACAATTACTAGTTACAGATTATGAGGAAGGTTATCTATCTTTTTGTACTTGCTTTCTCACTTATAAAGTTAGGGTTGTATTTCCTCCGGTAGGGCTTTTTATAGTGTTTATAAAAGAATGTATGTTATAGTAAATGTCTCAGGTCCTGGCAGAGTATCAGGAGCTATAATGCTGCAGATGATCAAAAGCTAGTGACATAATCTTATTGTATTTTATAATCTAATTTGCTAATGAAGAAGCCAGTGTATGCAATATTTTCAAGAGAGTGTAGAACTAGATATATTGGCTAAAGAGTCATTTGCATGGACATGAAATTTGAGCTAAGAGGATAGGTAAGATATATAGAAAAGCCAAAAGAACAAGATAGAGAACTCCAATGGTTTATGACCAACTCAGTTTCAAATGATTATATTGATCCATTTATGAAAAAAATGATTTCCCCACACATTTATAAAAATCCAGTGAATCTATAGTTTCCCAAGTTTATATTTTATTGTTACTTTTTTATACTGCGAGATACATGAAACATTCTGCTTTCGTTTTTACAGTCTAATGAGCCATCTAGATGCTAAGTCATGCTCAAATTTATTGGTAAGTTGCTGTGCTACCAAAGAATAATGGTATAACTCATCTATGCATAAACAAGGATTGCAACGCTCTGAAAAGCTGAATTTAAAAGATCAGAATTGAACAGCACAGACTTTGTTTTATACTGAAGAGCCACATGAAAAGTGACTTCATCTATTTGACTTGTTTAAATGCTTATTCTATCTTTGGAATCAAGCAGTGATGATTTACGCCCTGGCCATTTTTTTGATTATTCCTTTAAAAATGGCATAAATTTATCAATAGAAGGGATGTCATCTATAATACCTATGCGAGACGTATAAGAGTTTAAATACACATATTCATCTCCCACCCATACACGGCTATACATATCATTCATGGGACACTGTAATGTTTATCAAATGAGTTAGGGAGAATGGAAAAATAAGCCCAATCGTCCTCTTCTTTACTTACTATCAGTTCAACTATGAAACCCTCAACCTCAAATCTCAAACTCAAACATTTCCAAATCTTCTTCATTTGCCAAGCCCTATATCAACCATGCTTATAAATTCTTGCTACCCCATTTCCACAATACCACCCTCCAATAATACTCTCTAGAATTTTTTTTTTTAATTCTGACTTCTTTATTTCTTTGCTTTTCTATAATTTTTAGCCTTGGAAAACAAATCTGTACTTTGATAACCATAGAAAACTTATTACTCATAAATAGAAATGAAGCTGCATTTCTTTCTTCTGGGTCTGCTGCAATACATTTTATCTTTAGGAATATTTTCTGTAAAAGTCTGTATATAATGTTTTTCTTTTCCCTTATAAAATGTAATTGAATATTTGACTCCCACGAAAATGATCTTGTGATGAATTTTAACGTTCATATGATGGGAAAATGAAAACATAAATAGGAAGAAATAATATGAAAAGTAAAATATGCTTAATGTAATTTAGACTGAATATTCTTAAGCTCATCTGTGGGTGGATACAAATCCACATTGTGGGTACTCGATTTGGATGCAAAAAATTATATACACAAATGTACTACTATGCTGCTTAGATCAGCTACTATAAACTTTAAATTTTTATTGTTTCTACTAACCTCTATAACATTCTCTTAATGTTTGCCCTTTCTTAAACACAGTTTTATTCATAAAATGATGCACTCCGCCTTCAGATTAAGCACATTATTCAAGTTGTGATTTTTTTTTTTTTTTGAGGTGGGGAGGTGGATAACAGAGTATTGGAGGTATACAAGAGGAAAAAAGTCACAAGAAACATAACGAAACAATTTTAGGTGCAAAAGAAACATAACTAAACAATTTTAGGTGCAAAATTCACAAAGCTACATATTCCTTCTTTACACAGATCACGTTCAAAACTCATTTGGATATAAGTAGGAGTTAGCCACAGCTCTAAACACTTCATCACATTATCTGATTGCATTAAAATTGTTTTTAGGTAATTTAAGGAACAGATAATTTGTAGGGACTCTGGGAATAACACTTCCCCACAACAACAGTCAGGCTCCCCTGTCTGTTTTTAAAGTTAAATTCTTTTCATCCGCAGTGTGATATTTTTAACAAAATCTTATTTGCTGTTAAAGACTGTGAAATGCTGCATAATTCCACTTTACATCCAAGCCAGGAACAAGACTTGAATGCTAGTCTCAAAGCTACCCCCTAATAGCTTTGTTTTAGGTAATACACATATAAATTTCAGACACTAAAAATAGTTTCATAATCTCCCTCCTCTGGTCTTTTAAAATATTCTTTTAAAAGTATAAAACCATAACTATTTATTACTTTTTGCCCTCAATAAGGATCCTATGACTTCAATAAAGCAAAGTTGAAAATATCTCAAGAATATTCTTGCTTCAGCTACCCTGACAGTATAAGAGGTGCATAATAAATCATCAGTAGTAAAGTTCTTATAGAAAGGTTAGGTGAAATTTGTCTTTGCTGCTTCATTAAACACCCTTTGGTCAATTGTGACACCATCTGGCATAAGACACCATTTCTCAATGCATTCCATAAGATATGAAATTGGCATAAAGTTAACAGCGTCTACAGGTAAAATAGGCATGACGTGGTCAAATAAATTTGGAACACACCAATAAAGCTGAGTTGAGTAAAACTAGTTTTTCTTACAAGATTTTTCAAAGCTTTCAGTACATTAATTTAATTATGCACTCCCAAGAATGAGGTGTGTACACAGTTTCTCATAGTAAATAAAGGAGGCATTGTACAGATGACAGAACAATAAAAACTTGAGCAAAGATCCAGGTTTACCTTGTTGTTTTACATATTTAAGTAGTAAAAAAATTTCTGAACCTTAGATTCCTTTCTGCTGTACAACACAGTAGGTAAGAGACAGTTTCTAGAGACAGACGTTAATAACTCCTTTTCCAGGATTGTCATTAATTTGCTTGAGTTCTTAGGCAAGTTACTATAAGCTTTTGGTGTCTTGGAGTTTGTTTCCTTTTGAAAAAAATTAAGACAATAACAATAATATCTACTCCTAGATTTATTGTAAGAATTAAGTTGCTTACAAGTTTTAAGGTATCTAAAAGAACAGGTGTTCACCAAATACGGTTTTCTTTCTCTCCATTCACATTCATCTAGCACCCAGGAACTCAGAACCACTGTGTGGCCACATAGTTACCTTGTTCTTTCCAATTTTGCTTTTTAACTTGGGGCTAGATCAAATTTTTTACTTCCTCATTCAATTTACATGTTATTTTCTGTATTGTTCACCCTATCTTTAGAGAAACTGAATTCTGTCAGCATGTTATGCACTCTGCATACTCAGGGCTCCTCCATCCAAATTCACGTGCCAGTAAGGAAACCTTAAAGAGCAGTGATGATGTAAAAGCATTCACCCCAAACCAGCCGACAGAGTAGGAGGCACCCTCCAGCAGACTATCGGCTATGTTTCATGAGGCTAAACCTGCCCTTGGTTTTTCTTCTAATATTGTCTCATATTGTGTTTCCTTCTGAGAGTAGACAATTTATATACAACAGATAATGTAAGAGTTAAAAATAATGGAAAGAGAATAATGCATGTAGGTTTTATTTTTGCTTCACAAATTCGGGCTTCAGTTCTTACCTTTGTCAAAAAGCCAAGTTAAACCAAGGTTTTCTCCAAGCTGTGAAATTTAATCAATATCTACATACAGTATATGGAGTAAAAGGACAGGATTCTATTAATTATAATATATAATAATTTAGAAAATACCTGAATAAACTACATTGCAACCATTTTATGCAAAATCAAGCATCCACATTAATCTACTTTTATCGTTGTTATCAGTATCCTCCTCCCTAAATCAGACATACTTCAGCTCTTATTATTCTTGACCTCTGTATACCTTTTGGCAGTCAGTTATTGATTTCTGCCTTGTGACACTTTTTTCTCCTTTACCACACATGTCATAATGCTGTCCTAATTTACCTTTATTCTTCAAGTCATTCCTTCTCAGACCTCTGCACTACATTCTCATATTCTGACTACCTATTCTTTGAAGTACTACCTTCGATAATCTTTATGCATGTCACATACTCTCCTTAAGCCACTATTAATATATAAATCTATTAATTCATTAAATATTATTTTAGTACCCTATATATTTGAAGTCCCATGATAGGCACAGGAAGCAGTACTAACATAATTATAGTCCCTGAACACACACACACTTACAAACTGTGGTATATTAGATTGGAATGAAATGAGGAACTAATTTAAAATGATTAGAGAGGCTAATGAAGAAAAAATGGATGAGGGAATTTATAGAGTATTATACATCAATAATTATGAGCCATAAAGCAAGTCTCAAATTTTTCACATATATAAAATTATATAAAGCATGTTCATTTACTACAGTATAATTCAACTATAATCAATAGCAATAAGTAATAGAAGCTATCCATATATTATTTAAATAGTAAGTAGCCCACTACTAAATAATCAATTGGTAAAAATAAACAAAATGAAAATTACAAAATATTTTGAACTAAATGAGATTGAAAATATGGTATCGAAATCTGGTATACACAAAGCTAGGCAGGGTATGTACAGCAATATCATTATTTAAAGAGAATATAAAGAAAATCCACAAGCTATATTTAAATTACTGGAATTAGGGAGTTAAGCTTTCTAAATATAAAATCAATATAAATGTCAGTACATTTATCTGTGTCACCACAAAATCTTAGAAAACTAAAAATACCACTTATGATAGTATCAAAAACATAAAATACTAAAAAAATAGATATGACAAAAGATGTGCAAAACCCTTGCACCAGCAAAATATAAAACTATTGGAAGAAATTAAAGAATATTTTAATAAAGGGAGAAAAATACCATGTCCGTGGGTTGAAAGACTTTCCAACTTGATGTGTACATTCAATGGTATCCCAATAAAATACTAACAAACAGTTTTGTGGAAATTAGCAAGCTTATTTTAAAATTAACATAGATATACAAATGGCCAAAAAAAAACCAAGAACACAGTAAGAACGCTTAACATACTATGAATTATTATAAAAATACAGTGATTAAGACAGTCCGTATTAGTGAAAGGAGAGACAAACTGGCCAATGGAACTCAATAGTCCAGACCTAAAACCACACAGGAAAGGACCTTTGATTTTGACAAAATTGGCACCGAAAGAAACAGTGCTTGGGAAAGAAGTAAGAGAGGGAGGGAGGCAAGAGTAGGGAGGTAGGAAAGAAAAGAAAGACCCTTACTTCACAATGTACATAAATATCAATCCCCAGTGAGTGCTATATAAGCAGAAGGTAAAAAATAAAAATTCTAGGAAATAAATATGACTATATGCTATGGGATGGTTTATTAAACAGAAAAAAAAGGCTCTAATAAAGAAAAATATGGATTAAATTACATTAATAGTAATAACTTCTTTTATCAAAAGACACCAAAAGAATGAAAAGGAAGTCCAAAATGGAAGAATATCTATATATCTATAACTAGAGGTAGATCTATATATCTATTTATCTATGTCTATATCTATAGGACAATGGGTTCCTTATTAAGGAAATAATAAAGACCCTTCATTAATTGAAAAAACAATTTTTTAAATAGACAAAAAATTTGAACTGGCATTTTATAAGAGAGCCAAATGACAAACATTTGAAAGGTTTCTCAGCATTGATATTGATCAAGGAAATACAAATTAAAAATTTCAGTAGGATGGCCCTACATAACCCACCAGCATCATTAAAATGTATATACACACACCCTAACAATATTACATATTGGCAAAGATATTGAACAACTGGAACCTCATACACTCTAGATGAAAGTTTAAATGTAAATTTGTACAATCTCTTTGAAAACCACTTGACGTGATATACTGTATTTGAACATGATCCATTTCCACTCCGATTTGTAACAAACAAAAATAGATGTACATGACCCAGAAGATGTATACAATAATGTTCATAGCAGCATTACTTATAATAGCTCCGGACTAGAAAAATACTAATGTCTCTCAGTAGTTGAAAAGTGAAATAAATTGTGAAATATCACTGTATAATGGAATACTATGTGGAAATAAAATGAACAGTTACCACAACCCAATGAATGAATCTCACATGAAAAGTCTGAGTAAAAGATTCACGCACACATGCACACACACACAAAAAATTACTGATTCAATTTGTATAAAGTTCTAAAACAGGAAATTTATAGTGTTTGACGTAAAATAGTGGTTAACCTTTGGGGACAAGAGAGAGGTTGTGAATGAAGAATAAGAAGGGGCTTCTGATATACAGATAGTATCTTAATTTCTCGACCTGTGTAGAGTTCAATTTGAAGTAATTTATTGAGTTGTCATCTTATGATATATGTACTTTTCTGTATATTTTTATATATTTTTCTTTTTATTAAATTTAGCAGGGTAATATTAGTTAATAAAATTATAGAGGCTTCAGGTGTATGATTTGATAATACAAAATCTGTATATTGCATTGTGTGTTCACCACCCAAGTCAAATCTACTTTTGTCACCATATAGTTGACCGCTTTACCCTTATCTACCTCCTCCCCTTCCCCTTTCCCTCTGGTAACCACTAAACTGTTGTCTGTATCTATGAGTTTTTGTTTTTCTTGTTCATTTTGTTTGTCTTGTTCATTTGTTGCTTTCAGTTTTATAGCCACTCATATAAGTGAAATTATATGGTTTTCAACTTTTTCTGTCTGACTTATTTCACTAAGCATGACATTCTCAAGATCCATCCATGTTGTCGCAAATGTCAGCATTTCAACTTTTCTTATGGCTTAGGACTATTCCATTCTATACAGTTAAATAACAACAAAAAAATCTTATCTAAAAATTGCAATATTATCTTTCCACAACATAAAATCTTTTAGTGGCCCCTAAGGCCTTCAAGTTCAAGATTAAATCAAGACTCTACAAGGCTCTTCAAATGATCTTCTTAGTCTCATTTTCCACCCTTTCAATAAAGATACACTGTCCTCCAACACAAAAATGCTTGCAGTTCAGAGAACACCCTGTTTTGTGACTTTGCCTTTGGCATACTGTTTAGAATTTATAAAATGCCCTTTCCTTGTCTACTTAGCTAATTCTGCTTGCTCATAAAGTGCCACCTCTTCTAGAAAGCTGTATGTGAATGCCTAGCCTAGGTTAAATTTTTTCCTTTACATTCTGCTCGGACCTTGTTATGCCTTGGTAAGAGCTCTTACAATCGTTTGTAATTTCAGTCTATGTATCTATCTTTCCCTGGAAATTGTGGGTCATATTCAATTCCATGCTCCCAGGGCCAAGCATTTAATAAATATTATTGAATTAAATTGCCCAGTTAAAAAACATAGCTTCAGTTGTAAACAGAAAAAAAAGGCAGCTTGTTTATACATATTCATGAGTTGTGTGATACTTGAGAAAAAGAGCTGGAAAGAGGATCTTAACTAAAACTTATGACAGCAAACATCAAGTTTACACTGTACAACTATTGAGAGTTATGGCGACTTTTTTCTAGTTCATTCAGATCTCTTTCTAGTCACTCTTCCACTAAGTTCTAAATGAATTTTAATGAAATTGGGATTTAGAGAATATCTTATTACTAATATAAGCAATATGAAATTTACAAATCTGAAATGCAAATTAGTTATATATCTTTTCTGAACTTTTTTTGGAAATCGAATTACAAATAAATTTAACCTAAATCTTCACATTTCTTATCAATGTCTTAATTTCTTAAAAATTTTGGTCAGGGCATAGTTTACATGGCTATATGTAACAAACATTAACAAATGAATTTAAAAGCTCATGTTTTATCTCTGTCAAAGTAAGTTTTCTAAAATGCTATTTACATATTTACAGAAAAGTAGACTAAGTAGAAAAACCAGCAACAAATCCTATTACAAATTACATAGCAATGACACTGCCATAGATTTTATTGAGCATATCAGAGAGCAAAGATCCCAATAGTATCTCTGTGCCCATTATAAGCATCTCTGATGAAAGTACATTTTAATGGAACTCAGGCATCTCTAAATGTCATGCAAAAATGAACATATAAAGCCTTTCTCTATAGACTCGAATGCATTTTATTTTGCAGCAGTATTCTGTAGCAGGTAAACAGATAAAGCATCTTAATAATTGGTTATTTGTCCTTCCAACAATGCTTGTCTTCCTAAATATGCTAGGACTCTTTGATTTTATGTAGAAAAAGATGCAAAGAGAAGTTTTGTCTAAAGGCTATAAGGCTGTCTGTAGAACCTAAGGACTATCAGGCATGAAAGGGGAAGTAAGGGAGTCTAAGGATTATATAAACAGGAATCTAAAAACTGTTGGAGACACAGGTTCTTCTGCTTCTTTGCACATATCCTTCTATTCTGTTTCTTTCTACAGACTGGCTTCTGCTACACACCATTCCATTGATGGATGAAATCTTTTTGAAGTTCCTGAGATTATTTATTATAGACACATACACTTACACAGAGGCTGACACTATTTCACTCTCTCTTACTATCTCTGTGTATGTATGTGTAATAATTATTTGTATATGTAATGTATATGTATATTTAACTGATAGATCATTTTATAGTTATAATTCTTAATAGAAGCACATTTCTTATGGTACACAAGGGACTTGTTTCAATTCGAAATATGTATACATATATATATTTGTGTATGTATATATGCATGTGTTTATGATATAATATATATCACAGGCTCATTTCCACATACACCACAAGAAAGAAAAGCTAACTTGCCTTGCTTGGGTCAAGTATACAATTTTGGACATAGCACCTATGATTAAATAACTAGTATGACTTAATAAAAGCACAGTTTTGTGGGCCCCCTTCAACCCTGTGAGTTGACATGTTGTCAGGTTATCTAAAAGACAAAATGACAAGTCTGAACAAAAATGCCAGTAAATGCCTATTCTATTAAGTCAGGGACAAAAGCTCTTCTAAAAATAAGAAATCCTACATGCTTGGCAGTATTAGTGTTGACATTCAATAAAGATTAATCACCCAAAAGAATCATTCATTATTTATAACACTATTCATTTGCCCTGAAAATGGCACATTCTTTGTCTTCGAAGATCTTACAAATTCTCTTTAGGTTGAAATGAATCCAGAAATATTCCCAATCTCAAATAATAGATCTTTCATTGTCCTAAGAAGAAATTAATAGCAATTACAATAGGAAGGCTATTTTTTTTTAATCTGTAAGGTTTACCTTACTGATAGTATATCCAACTTAACTCAAAGAAATTGCATATTTTTTCAGAATCTTGACACTCAATTCCTGCAATATCCAGGAACTTCAACAATTCAAGAGTCAGTTTCATTTATTTCTGTAAAATATTGATCTAATTTCCAAAAACTTCACTAAAATGTTGGCCTTCTTTCAAAGATAGTGAAAAAAAGGAGTAGAAGCAGGACTCCAAACAAAATTACAACTTCAGCAGAAATACCACTACTACTAAACCATTAAAGTAGATATGAATCCCAATAATACAATATTTAACAGTTAATTGGCCAAAACTATTAGACAAATTCATTCTATAATTTCAACCTAATATGTTGAAAAATATGTTATTTAAATACCTAATAAATTTCATGTTATTTATTTATGTTAATAAAACCAAACATTTACCTGTTTGAGTTCAGGGTGTGGTTAATTGAATATAGTAATAGATTATTAAAGAAGTATATTTAAAATGCAGTAAAAGAACTTCAAGAGATCTCATGAGTAGAGTGCTATTTTAACATTTATTGACCTTATTAACAGACAGGGTGGGAAGAGTCCAAATGAGTAAAAACATTGACTAAGACAATTGTTTCAATTTGAGAAATTAAAGTTTTGAGTTTATATTACAGCCAACACTTTATATTATTGGATCTATTGAAAGAAACAAAGAAGCTGTGGTACGTATATACAATGGAATATTACTCAGCCATAAGAAGAGATGAAATACTGACATTTGTGACAACCTGGATGGACCTTGAGATAATCATGCTAAGCAAAATAAGCCATACTGGAAAATGTTGAAAATCACATGATATCACTTATATGTGGGATATAAACCTAAAAGCAACAAATGAACAGGACAAACAGAGACTCACGGACATGGACTATAGACTAGTGGTTACCAGAGAGTAGGGGGAGGTGGAAGTGGAGAGGTAGATGGGGTAAAGGGGGTCAAATATGTGGTGACAGAAAGAAATCTAACTATGAGAGGTGAACACACAGTGTAAATATGTGTGTGTGTGTGTGTGTGTACATATGCCATACTATTAAAGTATACAGCTGAAACTTGTTGGATTTCGTTAACAAATGTCACCATAAAAAAAAATAAATAAATAAAAATAAACAAATGAATAACTTTAAAAAAAAAAGGACCTAGCAGTTTCTTGGTTAATGTTATCATTTTTTAAAAAGTAAATAATTTTGCAATATTCCCTCTTTCTCTCATATATATTATATAATACAAAAAAATACATATACATCTACTTCTTCCCTCCCAGCTACCCTCTGATAACCACTAGTCTACTATCTATGTCCATGAGTCTCTGTCCGCCCAACTTCAAATTATACTACAAAGCAACAATAATCAAAATGGCATGGTAATAGCAGAAAAAGACACACGGACCAGTGGAACAGAATTGAGTCCAGAAGTAAACCCCCATTTATATAGGCAAATAATTTTCAACAAAGGAGCCAAAAACACACAATGGAGAAAGGAAAGTGTCTTCAATAAATGGTGCTAGGAAAACTGGAAAGCCACCTGCAAAAGAATGAAACTAGACTGTTGTCTATCACTACACACCAAAATTAACTCAAAATGGGTTAAGGACCTGAATATAAGACCTAAAACAATAAATTGCATAGAAGAAAACATAGGAACCAAACTTAGGGACCTTGGACTTAAAGAGGATTTTATTAATTTGACTTCAAAGGCAAGGAAAGTAAAAGCACAAATAAACGAATGGGAGTATATCAAACTAAAAAGCTTCTGCACAGCAAAAGAAACCATCAGCAAGGCAAAGAGACAACCATCCAAATGGGAAGATATATTTGTAAGCAATTAGGCCCTCTGATAAGGGCCTAAGATAATATCCGAAATATACAAAGAATTCATAAACTCAATAACGACAACAAAACAATCCTATTAAAAAATGGGCAGAAGACCTTAATAGACACTTCTTCCAAGAAGACATATAAATGGCCAACAAACATATGAAAGGACGTTCAACTTCATAGCTGTTAGAGAAATACAAATCAAAACTACACTGAGATACTATCTCACACCTGTTAGAATGGCTATTATCAATAGGACAAGTAATAACAAGTATTGGAGAGGATGTGAAGAAAAAGGAACCCTCATGGAAAACCTCTGTACTGTTTTCCATAAGGTGGGACTGCAAATTGGTACAGCCCTTATGGAAAACAGTACAGAGGTTTCTCAAAAAACTAAGAATTAATCTACCATACTGAGTATTTACCCAAAAGACTTGAAAATATCTATCCAAAAAGATATATGCACACTGACATTCATAGCAGCATTATTTATGGAAGCAACTGAAGTGTCCTACAATAGATGAAGCTAAAAAATTTCTGAGAACATAGATAATAGATGGATGGCTGGATAAATGGATAGTCATGGTTCTTGCCTTGTTCAAAAGTGTTTTTGCCTTAGCTAAAAGTAGAAGAAAATATCAATACAGTTAGAGACATATTTTAATTGTTAAAAATGAATGTAGAAGTTTACCTAAAACTAGATATTGTGTGTTTGAAACATAATCTCCCATACATAAAACAGGACTAATTAAGCAAATGTTCTTTGACATTATGACTACCTTCTCCTCCTCAATGCTGTTCTTTTTAATCTGTTTTCTGTTTCTTTGATTCCTACTATGAGTAAGGAAATAAATTTCTTATTTTATTTAATTTAATTAACTTAAAGCCAAACATCCACATATGGCTACTTAAATAGTTATAATATCAAACTGTTCAAGATCAGATTATTTCCATTCTGCCACTAAACAAACCATCTAAGAATCATGCAACATTCTGTCTAGAAAGGCATTACATTATGAGTAGAAATGTTTCCAGGCCTAGCTTCTTGCTTTCTCTCCAGTGTTAGATTTCTTCTTCTATATGTTATTTTTTTCTCTAGGCATTATTCATTAATGAAAAACAATGAATTATGTATATACATTTACAACAGCTTAAATGAAAGAAGTTATTTAAAACATGTGACCATTGCTTTCTGAAATGGTTTCTAACCTTTACATTTAGAGAACAACCTAAGAGATGATATTTGCAAAGATTTCCCAGGATGTTATTAACAATTTGAGGTATGCTCTGTACAGTATTTAATGAAAAGTGACTTTTCTTCCCTTTGCAGCAAAGAAAAATTGGTCTCATAGTATAAATCAAAAATCAGATCTCGAGTCTGTGTCCGGTGATTTCACCTATCGAAAACAAATAATTCCCATACAGAGTCCCTCTCTTATCCTGTCCAGTGTGACATTGTGGGGTAGAACCAGTCACTATGGCTCCTCTGCTCACATGTCAATTGGCTAACACTAAGGTTCAGTTATTGCAGCCACAGCAACAAAAGAAGAGAAAAATGCCCTTTCATTCTCTGCTCCTGAATTTGCCTTTTTGCATGGCAGCTTCTTACTTCTCATTCTGCTCATTCTTGTCCACACCTTTGTCTGAGGTGTGAGAGCATTAAAGTATTCAAGTGACATATGAGTTTGGTGAATCTTACAGACAGTTGTGCCTTTTCCAGTTCTCAAGTTGGCATTTAGAAAGCAATGTATGACACAGTTGTTCATTGCATAAGCTGTAGAGTCAGATGAAAGTGGTCTCGGTTGGCTTGGATATTTTCCTATACTTACTATCACATTAGGCAAGTTATTTAACTTTTGTGTGTCTAAGGTACACTGTCTATAAAATGAGAATATTTATAGCTGCCTCAGAGGACGGTTATTAGAGAAAATTAAATAATACGCATAAATTTGTTACCCAATTCCTGGCATAAAGTCTCCAAATGACATCTATTACAAGTTTTAGAAGGACGAAATTAATAAGTCTAGGTGCAATTTATAACAATGATGTTCGAAAGTGCTTATCTAGTTGTACTTTTCTGCTTACCACCTGTTTTGAATTCTTCTTTTCATTGAAATTGTAAGCCATTTTTAAACACAGATTAGTTTTACTGTACTTTCTGTTTAAGTGACTAAATACTAACTGAAGGAATACTCCAATCTTAACATTCTATAACTTCACTAATTCTTTTTCCCTCAAATGTACGCTGCTTCCAGGATTTCCCTTATTGGTGAAGTACTGGCATTCATTTGCCAGAGTAATCTTTGAATTCTTTTCTCAAAATCAGCATCCACATCATGTAATTTCCACAACACTGAAATATCAAATATCATCTTTCTATTCCTATAGCTATTGCCTTACTACAGACTACTAATATCCCTTACTGTCATCCTCAGAGTTTTCTAAGAGGCTCCTCTGCCTCCATTTATGACCCCTCCAAAACACTCGAGTGACCTTTATGTAATGCAATATGACCATGTAACTCCCTTAGTCGGAGGCCTACAATGATTTCCATTGTTTATAACGCCCAAACTTCTAATCATTGCATGCAACACTGTTCATGTTAGGGACATGTTTTTCTTTCTAGACTCATCTCTTATTGTGCTCTACATTCCAGCCTTAAAAGACTACCTAGAGATCCCTCAACATCCCATGCTACCTTTGGATATTAAAATACATGTAGAGTTAAAAATGGAACAAGAGGCTTGGGCTAGATCTACAACTCAGGACTTGTGGAATGAAACTCTGAAAGTCTTTATTAAGTTTTTATATTAATGCATGATCTCTAATGTTTGCCTAAGTCTGCTCCATTATTTTGAATTTCTTGACATGGTTTCTCTGCTCAGCTCATCTTTTACACAGAACATCCTGCCCACAATCCAGAGTTCTCTACATGTGTTCTGTTCCAGAGCCTACCACCAGTTGATTATTCTGTTACATGTCATTGAGTTAAAAATCTAGTCCAACTTCTCACTACTTGGGCAAAACCTCAGGTCAATGGTCAGGCCATGTATTGGTTTCTTTAGATCTTTTTGTCCTCCACTCACTAACCAGTGTCTTCTACAGAAAAAAAAACAACAAAAGGAAAAAAAAAAACTAAAAAAACTAAGTATTATTTCCCTGGGAGTGGGGTGGGAGGAGTTCTAGCAGTTTCAGCCACAAGTGGTAGGTGGGTATAGAAGGCACAATGACTAACATATATAAGCACACTCAAAGATTCTGTGATTCCATCTGGAATGTACTTTTATCCCCATGTCTACTGGTGATACCTACCCACCTTTCAAAATGTTATAAGCTTCTTGAGGACAAAGACTGTACTTTGCCTGTTGTTGAATCTCCAGCTTAGAAAATACTAAGTACTCTATAAATAGTTGTTGAATTAATGAATACATATACTCCTGTCACCACCCTATAAGGTCTTTCCTGCCTCTTTAAAAAAATGACACGTTCCTCCCTTACACCTTATTATAATACTCTCTATATATACTTTTATTAGAAACTAAAATACTGATGTATTCATTTGATTCCATCACTTTACTAAATTGTGAACTCCTTAAGGAAACATCATGATTTATTAATTTCTAACAAAATTTCCAACCCAATACAGAATCTGTAGGATATCTGTTGAATGAAAAACTGAATAAAAATGGGTAACTTTAACAAGCACTTCACACTCCTAATGAGCAATATTTTACAAAAGGGTATGTGGTTCATCAGGAAGCAGAAATAAGTAAGGCTGCACAAACCTTGTCACTGTGCAGAACATGGCTTACACCTGCAAGCAAAACCATTCTCAGCCCATCAGTATTCCTAGGTTAGCTTTTCACTGGATAAACTGGACTTTGGCACATTCATTCATTGAAGTATACTTGGAGGACTTCGCTAAAAGTCCTGATATAGAACTTTCACTGATTTTCTCCAAGGACATAATTATAAAATAAGTCTCTGTAAAATATATTAATTGGTTCTCTTTCAATACTCTTTTATAACAGCATACATAATTCTCTTGTTTGGAGATCATCTAAATGTTATATCACATGTCAAAAATAATCAGATATATTGTTCTTTTGTTGCCTTGATAAACTCCCCCATACTTTGTCTTTTCTAGTAAATTGCAAGTGAGTCAAAGTTTGGAGATTAATTCTAAAAGAAAGCAAATTTTCAAGCATGGAAATGGTGAATATTAACTTCAGTATATGACCATCTGCCAGGTTTAATGCCCATCAGGCATTTTTTCCCTAATGATTTTTTTCTATAGCCAATGAAAAGTAGAGTTTTTGAAATTTGAACAGTGGCAAATTCTTTATATATTTACTAACTTATTTCCAAACTAATTAATTTTCTTCAAGCTATAAATATTTGTATATTAAGAAAATTATTTCTACAGAATAAAGTAGAAAGTAAAATCTCTAAAATTCTCTTTCCTGGAAGTAACCCTAATGAACACTACAATTTTTTAAATAATTTGTTTTTAACATTATTGAGGGCTGCCTAACATCTTTAGAATCTTGATGCTATTAAGTTTGCCTTCAAGTATTAAACAAATTTGGTCGAGTAAACTAAAAGAAGTATTATGCTTTTAAGTATCAAAATCATCTAATTTGCTTGTGTTGGTGCAGTCATCTTAAATGTCCCATACAGATAAGAGTTCTCAACAATAATCTCAAATAATTATAGTGACAACTCTCTAATTTGTATGTATTTTGTCTTTTCTGCTCTCAGACAACAGTGAAGTGGCAAATTGTTCTCCAAAGTAGCCAATTATATTCACAGTTAATTAGCTACATTAATTATCTACAGGACTTTGCTCTAAAATAGAAAGTTTAAGGTATCACAAGTGAAATTTGCTTCATCTTTTGAAATGCGTGGGTGTATTATATTCAGTAAACATACACTATTAATATGGTAAGTGAACTCTATTATGATTATCTACTGGGGCTATAGGAGAGAGGTAGAAATCATTTGGGAACAATTTGCTTTATCTTTTCTTTGCAACAATAGTAACATTCATCATATTTTTCTTTTGAAAAGGTGTACACTTATAAGCAACAGTATAAAACTCAGGTTGAAAACAAATAGCCTGGAACAAGCAGTAAAAGCAGAATTCAGCTGCTCTTTTTTTTCTTCTCAAGGGAATTCTAGAGGAAATCAGCGTGATTGAAGAAAGAGGCCCACCACTGCCTTCATGAAACTCTCCAAATGTAAAAGGCCATTCCCAAAGCTGGGATTCCCTCACTTTCCACCTGTGACCCACCAAATATAGGTCATATAAACAACCTGAAAGAGTCATATTTCCATTACTAACTACCAAGTCCTAGGCAAAGCCCTATTTCAGGCTCGTCTAAGTTATTGAGGTTTGTAGGAAGGAGAAATCTTCAAGAGAGATAATTAAAGTCACAGGAAAGAGATAGAAGGAGACAATTTGTCTCAGCTTTCTGTAGAGAATATTAACCTCAATGAGTAGGCAAATCTGTTTCTGACAAAAATGGTAGAGATGTGAAAGATAGTAATAGAATAGGAGAGAAGAATGGGGGTGGAAGAATCTAAAGATAAAATTGTTTTATCATTAAATGTCTTTAGAGAAGAGACTGCCCCCTCAGAACACCCAAATACTCACTGGTTTACTGAATTTAGAGAAAAGTTTTTGTGGGGAAAAAAAGCGGGGGAAAATGGCAAGACACTTGAACCTTATTTTAGTTAATGAATAGTTTTTAGGAAAATTATGGTTTTTTTATTCTATGCCATTTGAAGTACAGAAAATTAATAATAAATGATATGTAAATATTAGCCAAAAATGAGAAATTAGTTTATCAAATAGAGAATCCTTTGCCCTGAATTATTAGTTTAAAAACTTTTTTTTTTTTTACTTCCTTCATCATTAGCCTAGGGATAATCCTTGGAAGGATGCAGGCTGAATTAATTTATTCTAAGATGTTAGAATCATAGGGTAGTTTAGAGTATCAGGAACAGGAAGATATACAAATGCCCAACCGCACATGAGAAAATATTCTACATCATTAGCCATTAGAGAAATGCAGGTGAAAACCACAATGAGGTGTACTTTTCATACATTAGGGTGGATATAAAAAAAATTAAAAAGAAAACAAAAAATAAGTATTGGTAAAGATATGGTAAAATCTGAACTGTCATAAATGGTTGGTGGAAATGTAGAATGATTCAGCCTCTGTGGAAAACAGTTTGATGGATCCTCAATAAATTAAAAGTAGAATTACCATATGACCTGGCAATTCCACTCCTAGATATATACCCAAAAGAACTGAAAACAGATGTTTAAACAAATATTTGTTCATACATGTTTACAGCAGCACCATTCAGAATAGTCAAAAAGTGGGGGAAAAAAACAAATTTCCATCAGCTGATGATTGGATAAAATATGGTATAGCCAAACAATGGAACATTATTCAGTTATAAAGGGAATGAAATACTGATAAATGCTACCATGTGGATTAACCTTAAAACATTATACTCAGAGAAATAAGATGAACACCAAAGGTCACATATGGTATCATTCCATGTATATGAAATATTCGGAATAAATGATTCTGTAGAGATAAAAAGCAGATTAGTGGTTGCCAAGGCCTGAGTGGAGACAGGAAATAGGAAGTGACTGCTTTTGGGTCTGGGATTTCCTTTTGGAAAAATGAAATGTTCTGGAACTAGATAGAAATGATGGTTGTAATATTGTGAGTTTTCTATATGTCACTGAATTGCACACTTTAAAATGGCTAACATGGTAAATTTTATGCGATGTGTACTTTACCACACCCCAAAAAATGTCAGGAAAAAAAAATGGAATTGAGGAAAACAGTAACCTTTGAATGAAAGTAAATATCTCCTAAAAACAAAATTTATATATATTTTTCTCTGCACTCCATAGCTTGTGCTAAAAACAGTCCACCTGGGAATGTTACTGATGCTTCTCCACATGAAGCCCCATCAATGCCACACTTCTCGTGGTACAATCAAAACCTCCAAACCTGGTGTTGGGATCAGCACAGGCCATGTTAATTTTGCAGCATTTGACAGAATGCATTCTTTTCCATATCTGTCACTTATGTATGTAATAAAAGAGTTTTTCAAATATTTATTTTCATTTTAATTATTCATTTAGAAAAGAATAGGTGTTTTAGATTATTGAAAATTACCATCTCTTTAAGCTACTTTAACAGAAGATTAAAAAGGATGGTTCCCACAATTATCTACTCATAATCCCTATTCACTCTTTTCCAGAATCGGAATGTCACAAGTAAGGTTGTTAGTTATTGTTTTGTGCCCTAGACAATGATCTCACGTGAGGTTTAATGTCAATCTCAACCCCTGAGATATTCAGTAATCACCTCAAAGAAAGAGATGTATACATCACATCTACTGTAAAATTGCAACTCAACTTAAATAATATTTATTGCTATATTGGCCATTTAAATAAATTAGTTTGTGCTTGATAATATGTCATCTAGACCACAATGACTTACAGCCCCAAGCTGCCATGATGCTTGTATGGGGGCTTGAAGTAAATTGTTTTTAGAGAAGGTGATGCATTATATCACCAGTATTTGAGAGAACTCCAAATCAAATGCAAAGCTCTCACTATCTGGATGCCAGTATGAATTTCCCTGTAACAGATTAAAGCTTAACCAAGAAATTCAGGCAAAAGAAATAAAGTAAAAGGGGAAAAAAAAATCCCTGCTGCTTCATAAAACATACCATCTAGCTTTCGAAAACATACAATTCAAATGGTTAACATTACATAATAAAACAATAGTATTTACAATATGACCTCTAAGTGATTGTAATAAACTACAATGAAAAAAAAAAAATGAAGAGCTAAACTGTATAGTATAAAAATGAAGGTCTGAAAGATGAGTTAGAGCCAGAAGGAATTGAGAAAGTGGGATTAGATTTCAGCTTTAAGGTATGAATAAGAACAGATAGAAAAAGAAGAACAGGGACCTTCATCAAGTGAGTCAGTTACCATAAGCAAAAACCCAGATGTCAGAATGAAATAATATGTGATGAGAACATTACTAAAGAGTCAAGTTTGACTGAAATCAGGAAGCCGTATTGGGGTGTAGTAAATGATAATAAGGAAAGAAATGCAGAATAGAACCAGAGTAAAAATTCCTTATATGCCCAAGAAGAGTTTGAATTTACGCAAAGGAAAGGGGAGAAACATGATTTTGAGACATGTTGCTGAAATTGTCAGATTAGGAATATGGCTTGGTTTTAATATTCAGTATGAAGAGAGAAAATTCTAGAGTCAAGAAAACCATGTGGAGGTTGCTAGAATAAGTTAACTGGGCAATGATGAAAACCAAAAACGGGGAAGGGATATGGAATTAGGGAAGGTGCAGATTCAAGAGCCATATCTAACGATTAACAATTTTCTGACAGCAGTTTAGAGGAAAAGAATCAGGCAACAGAAGTATTAAGCCTGG
This sequence comes from Pteropus alecto, assembly GCF_000325575.1. NCBI lineage: Eukaryota > Metazoa > Chordata > Mammalia > Chiroptera > Pteropodidae > Pteropus > Pteropus alecto. The sequence continues at coordinate 43,733,486 of NW_006436298.1, forward strand.
ATTCCTCTGATAGAAATGAACAGTGAGAAGACAAGTAGTGTTAATTTTGTCAATGTTAGGCCTGAGGCAATAATAGGGAATCTAAGTTGATGGCATATCAGGGAAAATATTACCTTCCCCACCAAGCTCAAAGTATTTCAAAGTTAAAACAAGATAGATAATATGTATGGAAATATTATCCAAACTTCCGTAAAGCTTATGTATAAAAATAAATATAGCTTATATGTAAAATATGTTTTTATTGTTACTTCCATTATTAATAATTACAATATTACTAGGCTCAGAATTGAGGAGGCTCAAGACTAGATAGACTAGTGGGTGCCTCCTCAGAGATTAAAGTTGAAACCTCGAGCATAGATAAGGTTACAGGGCAGTCTGACTAAATACAGTTCAAGAAAGGACAAATGCTGAAATCTCAACAGGAGGTTTAGTTTTATATAGCTGGATAAAAATTTTGTTTTCCTTGTCATAGAAGCTGAATTTGATGCCAAATTCAATATTTAGACATAATGGGCAACCCCAAATATTTCAACTTTTTAACTACTGCTCATGCCATACACATAGAAACATAAAACTACACAGACGCACACGAGCAAACAAAGACAAAAAATGAGATAGCCAATGATGTAATGGTATGTAAAACAATGGTTTCACTATATTTTTAATCCCCCTCTATGAAACCAGAATAATAATTTTATTGAGAGTTTCCTCTTTTTTTAGGTGAAGGGACCAGCCAGGTTTCTATGAGATGTGTTTCTTTGCAATACAATAGTATTTGATTAGAGAAAATTACTCTGTTGATTTGCCTAGTGAAAGAGTAAAGGAAGTTGATTATCCTTAGCTTTGGTAAGTAAATTAAAGCAGCTAAATGCTACAGAGACTGAGATAATGACTTGGGAGAATTAAGGCTAAGAAAATCAATAGTCTATAACTTTCTTTTTGGTAACAAGATTTAATTTAAAGCTTAGGGCAAAACAAAGTTGTTTTGTATGGTATTCCTATCAGAAACAGCCTTCTTAAAAAACAATTAGTTTCAGACTTGTCCTTTCTCATTATATAACACTTATAAACCAATATAGTAATGTCTAGTCTAATTTACAGTTTTAAAGAACACTATTAAGTTACATAAATGAGTTCGCAGGACTGTTACCTAGTAATTGTGGGGCACACAACAAAAATGCAAATATTTCAGTTTGTAATAGAGTAAACAATGAACATGAGTTACCTTTAGAATGGAAATGGAAATGAATACCATTATCTATTTGACAAAAATCAATATATCACAATTCAAAAATACAGTAGCATTTAGAGGAATTCATTATTCTACACGCCAAAGAAATACAATGCTGATGCAAAAAATAGTAAACATTCAAGAAAAATTTTAGGGACTTTTATGCTAATTAAGATGTTATCAGGAAAATATCATAGATTGTAAGACATTTGACTTTTGCACAAACTATTTATTCCTTAATTTATCTTGTCCCATACAGAGTTCTTTTTCTTTTTTCTTTCTCTTTTTTTGCCCAAAGTCACGTGTGTGTGCACTAAAATGTGAGATTATATCTTTCATCAAGAGCTCAGTATTCTGCTCCACTTAGCAGCCCTAAGGATTTGCATAAGTCAAATCATGTCAGGCCAGAGGTGAATTTATAATTGACAAAGTGTATGTCAGCAGTTAATGGCCTTTTACAGAAGACAAGAGCAGAACATGAATACACAGAAAGAATACCAAACTTCAGGCTTTAATAAAATGCTGAACCCTGTCCTCCTTGCATATATTTACCAACATATTTCAAATGCTGAATGATACAATGTATTTCCTTTTTCCCTTAGGATTTTGTCCTCTTTGAACAATGTTATGGAGGACTTGATCTGCTTGCGTTACTCATGTGAAGAGAATGCAAGCTGCTTGAGATCAGGGAATTTATCTTATTCACCTTTATAAGCTTAATAGTTACAAGGTGACTGGTATTTGCACAATTAATATTTGTTTAATGAATGCTAATATAAATATTTGGCGATTTTTTTTTAAATAAAGGATTATATTTCTTCCAGTTGGGAACATATCCTAATCTGCTGTGTTCCACTAACGGTCTCCATAAGCTGAGTCACATCAAAGAAAAATTACCAGGTAGTACTAGCTAAGATAATAACTAAAAATGAAAAAAGAAAACAATCCAGACAGTCAACAATTTATATAAATCTTTCAGATAAACAGTCTACCGCCAGAGCCTGAAGAGACCCTACCTCCATACCTCTGGAGATATGGTGGAATATTTTGATGTTGTAAAAGAAAAATTGCTCTGGACACTTGTTTAAAACAGCAGGGAAGATTTTACCCAAAATAACACAATAGAGATCAAGACAATTGCAATGGTAGCAAGAGAGTGAGCTCAACTCCACTGAAACAAAAACACTTTTGTTTTTAAACACTAGGGAGAGTTAATGAGCTAGTACTAGAGGACAAGACATTGGGGAAGAGGTTGGTCAAAGTGATTTAGCCACCTGTGTTTGGTAATTGGCACCTATGAAAGTAGGGCTCCTGCCTTACCACAGAGACAGGAAAACAAAGGTGTTCTATCTTTCTTGATGATTACATTTCATAGGGAGAGCACCCAGGTATGGCAGAAAGACAGTCCCAGGTTGTAAAACTGTGAAGAGCCTGTGAGAATATTTACATATCAAAGAGGCAGAGAAAGAAATAACAATGGAAAGTTTTCTTAGTAAATGATCCTAGAAAAGGTCAAGAGCCTGTAGTCAAAAAGAACTCTGTCTAAAATTTAGTAAAACTGAGGAGAATAAAGGCTATCTTGGTCTATGCATTTGGGGAGTCATTAGAATCACAATCGTTACACTCAATAACTGAAATATTCAGAAACTACTCCTTGACACCATTCTTCCCAGTTGTCCCCAGGTACAAAAATGTGTTCCTCTAAGTTGCCTTATTATAACTGGAGTTGTGTCAATAAAAAGTCACTTCAGCTATCAAGCATTCTTTTAAAATCCAAATTTTCATTCTTTTGCAGATGGCTTTCCCGTTTTCCCAGCACCATTTATTGAAGAGGCTTTCCTTTCTCCACTGTATGTTTTTGGCTTTTTTGTTGAAAATTCTTTGCCCGTATCAATATGGGTTTACTTCTGGACTCTCGATTCTATTCCATTGGCCCCTTTGTCTGTTTTGCTGCCAATACAATGCTGTTTTGATACTGTCTCCATAGTGTAGCAGTTAGGACGTCTGCTTTACATGCAGAAGATCCTGGGTTCATGTCCCAGTGGAGCCCTGGTCCATAGTCTATGGCCATGCCACCCTGAACAAGCCTGATGTCTGATCTTGGAAACTAAGCAGGGTCGGGCCTGGTTAGTACTTGGATAGGAGACCACCTAGGAAAACCAGGTGCTATAGTCATAAATAATAATAATAAATAATTTAAAATAAAAAAAAATAAACTCGGACCAGGTATGAGAGAATAAGTACTGAGGGCCTGTGTTGTACTCAAGGTCACACTCACATTTTAGTTTTCTTTTCCTTGCTTTATGGAATTGAAAATATAATAATAATAATAATAT
>NW_006436298.1:43737274-43738397 GCF_000325575.1 Pteropus alecto
ATGTTCTTGTAGAGGCCTTAGGATTTTCTATATAGAGAATCATGTCATCCACAAATAGTGACAGTTTGACTTCTTCGTTTCCTATTTGGATGCCTTTTATATCTTTCTCTTCCCTAATTGCACTTACTAGGACCTCCAATGTTATATTGAATAACAGTGGCTATAGTGGACAGCCTTGCCTTGTTCCTGATCTTAGAAGGAAGATTTTTAGTTTTTCACCATTAAGTATAATGTTGGCTGAAAGTTTGTCATAGATGGCCTTTATTATGTTAAGGTGCTTTCCTTCTATACCAATTTTGTGAAGTGTTTTAATCATAAATGGATGTTGTATCTTGTTGAAGGCTTTTTCTGCATCTATTGATATGATCATATGATTCTTATTTTTTAATTTGTTTATGTGGGGTATCACATTAATTGATTTGCGTATGTTGAACCATCCCTGTGCCCCAGGGATGAAGCCTACTTGATTGTGGGCTATAATCTTTTTACTACATTGCTATATTTGGTTTGCTAGTATATTATTTAGGAGTTTTACATCTGTGTTCATGAGAGATATTGGTGTGTAGTTTTCTTTTTCTGTGTTATCTTTTCCAGGTTTTGGTATCACAGTAATGTTGGGAAGTATTGCCTCCTCTTTGATTTTTTGGAAGAGTTTGAGGATAATAGGTATTAAATCTTTGAATGTTTGGTAGAATTCACTGGTGAAGCCATCTGGTCCTGGACTTTTACTTTTTGGTAGGTTTTTGATGATTGTTTCTATCTATTTAGATAGTCCAGATCTTGATAAGGTCTAGGAAGATTGTATTTTTCTAAGTAGTGGTCCATTTCTCCTAGGTTTTTAAATTTGGTGTTATATATTTTTTCATTTGTATTTCTGTGATGTCAGTCATGATTTCCCCTCATTCTTCCCTGATTTCGTTTGTGTCCTTTCTCTTTTTATTTTAGTGAGTCTATCACCACACATAAAAATTAACTCAAAATGGATTAAGTACCTGAATATAAGACCTGAAACAGTAAAATATATAGAAGAAAACATAGGACTAAACTCAAGGACCTTGGACTTAAAAAGGATTTTATGAATTTGACCTCAAAGGCAAGAGAAGTAAAAGCTAAAATAAATGAA
>NW_006436298.1:43739240-43759295 GCF_000325575.1 Pteropus alecto
AGATGTAGCTGTGGTAAAAAAGAGTGTCAAATATAGGGGGGTGGGCGAAGGCGAAGTGGGTAAAGGGGATCAAATATATGGTAACTGAAGGAAACTGGACTTTGAGTGAAAACACACAATAGAATATATAGATGTCAAATGATAATGTACACCTGAAAATTATATAATTGTATTAACCAATGTTACTCCAATAAACTTAATTTAAATAAATTAAATTAAATTTTAAAAATTCCAATTTTTTTTTACAAATCAATTACTGAAGAAATGTAAAGAGTACTTCATCAATATGAACAGAAAATTTTTAATTACTTTTAAAAGACCTTGTTCAGATTCTGACCTTACCCTCTATTTGCTAAATGACTTTGTGCAATTTAATCACACCATATTCTTTGTTTCCTCATTTGTAGGAAATAGACACACAGGGCTATCAGGATGTTTAAGTACATTAACATTATTAAGTGCTTAGAAGTATAACTAAAAGAGAATTTTTAGCTATTTCTATCAGTGTTTAAGAAATAGAAGACATTTTAAACTAATCTTCCTAAAACTAGATAAATAAAAACAATCCCAATTTGTTTCGAATTGAATTCTGATTCTGAATGATTTGCTGTTTTCAACTTGCTCTTTGGAAGCAGATCCTATTTTCACTGAACTTATCCAATCAGCAAAATTTCTTACTGAACTAAATTGGTTATATTCCTTCTGACATTGATATTAAATGCTTTGGTTCTTCACCAATTAACCAAAAAAAAAAAAAACATGTATTAAAACAATATTTCCCACAGAAGCTGTAAATGTAACTATGTATTTGTAAAATAAATCATATTTGTGACCAAATATACTTTAAACAATTTATGGTTAAGAAAGAAGGCCATCTTCTTGTATTGCTCTTGTATTGCCCTTGCCAAAAGGTAAATAAATTATTTTTAAGCATATAAATAATGTAGCACAAAAACACAACATATCATTGTAAATAGTATGAATAATTACAATTTAAAATTGCATGCAAACCCATTGCAGGAAATAAGGAAAAAACAGACTCTGTAATAAAAATATTAAAAGTCTTATAAATTGTGTAAATAAATTTTATTAAATATCACAATATGCAGATAATAATTGAATATGTTCTTTGTTAAACACTTTATGGTAGTTTAATTCTAACTTGCTTGATAAATAGCATTTTATGTTGAGAAAGTCTACGTCTGTGTTTTACTTTGACTTAGTAATAAGAGATTTTTGTTTTCTTCCCTGAAACATTATCAAAATCTCTTAGTAATAAGAGATTTTTGTTTTCTTCCCTGAAACATTATCAAAGCTAATAATAGTATTATTAAAGGACTATTGCTTTATTTTATTGATTAATAATACTATTATTATTAAAGTATTATTAAAGGACTATTGCTTTATTTTATTGATTTATACTTATTTTGCTAAGTGATAAACAAACACAAATAAGTTTACATTTTGATTGTTGGATGTATGTTTTGTCTTGTTTTGTTCTCCAAAAAAAAAAAAAAAAAGTACGGCCCATGAAGGAACATTTTTTTGTATCTGAAACATTATAAATTTATGCTTATATATCAGCAACCATTTTGTTTTTTGGTTTAGAGAACCTGACTGAGGCATCGTCGATTGGTGATTCTGATAGTAAAAACAACACTTAAATTTTGTAGAGTACATTATGATTTCGAAAAATATGTTAATACCCACTACCTCAATATACAGCAACCTATAGCACTGTGAGACTAGTATTATAGGACCCTAATTTAGTTGATAAACTGAGATTCTAAATGTAAACGATTTCCTAAGATCAGGACAACAGTAACAGATTCTAATAAAAGATTCGATCCTGAATCCTTAAGTATATTGTCTTCTCTGAAGGAAAAGATATAAAGATGTCTAACATAGATTTCTATCTGGGGATATTCTACAAATTCTGAAAATGTTCATGCTTCCAAATACTCAAATATGCTAGCGAAAATATTAAAGATGTTCATTTAAAAGTATAATCTGAGAAAAAAGAAAAAGAAATTTCAATAGTCCAAAAACAAAACAAACTGAAAACAGCAGCAATTGAAGGTATTTGCTGATTCTTGGTAAGAACTTTTATTATAAAAAGCTAGTAGAGAGTCTCAACAGAGAAACCCCTTAAAGCATGTATCACTGAAGAGGTTAATCCTCAGTGAAGAAATAAACTAGAAAAATAACCAACTTCTGCCAAAGGAGATGACAACAAAATATGTTGACCCCTTCTTGGTAATGAGTAGAGTAAAATAGAATGTTCTTTCCTGAGAATTTCTATCCAAAAGTCAGAACACATGCAGGAGAGGCATTTAAAGGCTTACTAACCATATGGTTTAAAAATCCTAAATCGTTAAAGTAATTTAAATCAACTATCTTGTATTGGGTAAGCACCCATGTACCTGGAGAAAGGCAACTTTCTCAAAAAATCATCCTATGGAACGTCTCCAAAAAACCTTCTTAACCATCAAATTAAAAAAAAAAAAAAAGATGATACTATAAGATAGAGTAAAATAACAATACAAATATACCTTGAAATTCTTCAGATATTGTTATCAAACACAAACTAAAGTCTAACATGTTTCATATTTTTAAAGAAATAAATGAGAAAAATCAACAAAATGAACAGCTAATGAGAGACAAACCAAAATGATGAATTAGAAAATAAAATTATAGAGCTTACAGAAACAAAGATTATAATAATTAAAATGTTTAAAAATGTATATCATGGGTAATTAAACAGCAGAACAATAACCAAAAAGAGTATGAGAGAACTAGAAAATAGGTTAGAGAAATTACCAAAAGGCAAGAGAGGCAAGAAGGGCAGCAGGGAGAAAGTTAGATACAGACAGAATGAAAGATGCATTGGAAGACACAGAGGACCCCGAGATCTAATGTAGATCTAATTGGACTTTCTAAAGACAGAAGAGTAGAATAAGGAATAGATAATTCAAAAAAATAATAGATGAAATTTTTCTGGAATTAATAAAAAATATAATTCTCTAGAATCAGAATGTACAATAAATCCCATTCAAGGAAAATAAAATTAAATCCATAGTATCTTCAAAGGATTAAGGAATATACAGGGGAACGCATAATTAAATGCACAGTGAAACAATCTTTTAAAAAGAATTTGACCAACAACAGACCCTCACCAATGGAACAGCTAAAAGATCTATTTGAAAGAGACGGAAGTTTATAGCAGAAAGACAATATGAGAGAAGAAAAACATGGTAATAATAAAATATGATCAATGTGAGCAGTCATCTAAAATATTTATAGATTACATAAAATAAACATTACATTTTTATTTCAGTCACAATGAATATCCTGACACTTTAACTATTAAAAATTCCAGAAAAGAAAAAATATTTTGTAGACTTTTAAAAAATCAGTGAACTGTAAATGATCTCAAGGGCCAATACATAAAGGAGGAATCTAGACTCTTGAACAGGAGTCTATTAAACAATGGGCCAGATAAAAACCATAGCCTGTGTTTGCTTGTCTGCTAAGAATAGTGCTTAGAATAGTGCTTTGATTTTAAATAAATAAATTTATATTAAAAAATAATAAGAAAACAAAACCAAAAAAAAGATGCTGGTCTCCCAACACACAGGGTCTCAACATTTCCCATGCCCCCCACTCCTGCATTTCCCATAAGATACTACCATAGCAGGTCATAACCTTAGGTATATTTAAATGCCTCAAGAAACAGAAAAGACATGATTTCATTTTCCCCATCCCTAGATGAAATTCTTATTTAGCTTCCTAGCCAGCATTTTATATATTGAGTTATTTCTAAATTTGATATTCACATCTTCTATAAAGGAAAAAATATACAACTAATAGATAAATAACATCATAGATACCAACCATAAATTGGTATAATCAAGTAACCATATGTTCAAGAATTTTGCCCTCTGAAAAAAGCAACCCAGAAATGAAGCCTTAAATGTTGCTTTCCTCTTTTAAATTTCAGTTTTTAAATGGAAATATTATAAGTAGTTTTGAATGCCAAAAAATAGATATCTTTAATTAATGAGAATGGAATAACTCTCACGTATTGGCAGAGCTGATTATGCTAATTTTCAATAATTGGGGAAGTGTGGCTAATAAATAACGTTCTAAATCTAAATCTAATTTTTGCTCATACTTATTTTTCCTCAATGTTTTTGACAATGATACTTATGTTATCATAGAAATCATCCGGTAATGCAATACCTTAAATATCATACTACGATAAGCTTTCTTTTGCTGTTTTTCTTCTTTTATTCTTAACACTAATGCCCAACTAGATACCTATGGCAGCAAAGTCATTCCCTGAGGAAAATTTAACTCAGCAAAGGAAGAGCTTATATGTTAAGAAGTCGAATAATAAAACACTTTTCACTCTACTTAGTCATGTCAGTGTGATACCATGTGCCAGTCATTGTAATAAGAGATGGTAATATAGAAAAGGGCCAGCCTCTTTTCTTTTCCTCGAGGAAATGGCAGAGTCACTAGAAGATAAACAATTGAAACAGTAATTCAAGTAGACAGTCTTTAATTGCAACACACAGAGAAATGGTATGAAACTTAGGCTTCCAATCTTGAAAAACAGGTAGATATAATAGTATCCTGGTTTGAGATGTTAGTGGTCTCACAGGGTGATAGGTAACTTGAATGTCTCAGAGAGAAAATCTGGAATGGCTTTTCAGTGCAACATTACCGTGAGGAGCACCCAGGATTAGGTCTTAACTCACTCCCCATGACATGAGCTTAAGTGTTTATAGATTTGGCCAAAATTACTTTATGCGTAAGCTTAGTCACAGTAGAAAGTCCAATTCAACTATTAGCTCCCTTACACAAGTATAATCTCTGTTTCCCATAATGGATGAAGAACAGAGAATACATTACCTCACTTTCTTTTATCTCTACCAAGATTGCATTATTAAAAACCTACTCCTCAGTTCTTCCCTCTCATATTTATTATGAACAAGAATTATTCAGACATACAAGAATAGGAAGGTCATTTGTGTTATTTTGAGTCTTCTAAGAAGCAGATGTCAAGATAGAGTCACAAATACAAGAGATTAATTAAAGATAATGTCTGTAAACGATGAAGGGAGAGAAAAGGAGTAGGTAGAGAGAAATTTCAGACCACAATGTTGGCCTGATTAATCACCCTTTAGAGTAAAAGTTTTTATGGGGCCAGAAATAGTGCCTGACAGAAAAAGTTTTCAATAAATGCTAGCTGTGTAATTGAACAAATGAGTTATTTGTGGGGAGAGAATATGGAAGTAACAAGAAGTATTCATGCTGTCATAGTGGTTGGGGAATTGGCTGGAGTAAAATTTATTGAATGAGCTTCTTCTGAAAGCAAGACCTCCCTGGTGGGACTAAAGGAAGATTAAAGATATGTCTCAACATTACCAGGAGTTATTAGTCAGCAGTAGTTGATCATTTGTTGTGTGCACAATGTGAATGAAAAATTTGATTGTATAATAGGATCATTGAGGTAGAATGAATAAGGATCCTAGGAAACTAAGAGAGGAGTCAGTCTAGTGGTGCTGTGCAACAAACAACCCCAAACTTAGTATATAAAATGACATCCATTTTATAATGTTCCTGGGTTCTTGTACATCATGGATGGACAGAACACAGTGACAACGTCTTGTATTTGCCTCATGTTATCTAGACCTTCTGGTGGGCATAATCAGGGCAATACCAAAGTTAGAATTCCCATGTATTTCCTCTATAATTATAGGGCCCTATAATTATAGGGTCTATTGTTCATTACTTAACTTCTCACTTTGTTTTCTGATAATTTTTTCACTGTTTAGAGCCACTTTGAACAGCTATTTGCCCTTGACATAAATAAAATTATTTTTTATGAATACAATGTAGTCAGAGTTGGGAAAGGTTTAACAGATTATCAAGTAGAAGGACCATCAATAATTGCCAAAGTGTATTAGCATTTTCAACACGAAATGTCATTATGGTTTTAGCCCCTGCAACTCCTTTTATTCTCATTTTTGTCAGCAATCTCTATTGAGTATATGGTCTTTCTCATGAAGTTGTATTATTTTAATTATCTCAAGTCATCTACTATGGCTATAAATAAAAAGGTAATGCATCTCTGCTTAGACTCCTCTCAAGAATGCTTTTGGTATTCTTTCTAAAGAACGGAATTTCAAAAATAAACTATTTTTATAGTCAAATTCCATTCTTCTACTTATCTTCTCAGTATGGTTTGGGAATCTAGTTACTTTTTAAACTTGTCCTTGTTAATTTAATTTAAACACTGCATCTTCAGGAGTTGGAATTTTAAGTCTGGTTGTGAGTCTCTATTGCCAGAGCATGATATATGTGAAGATGTCCATTTAGGGAACTAGGAAAAGTTACTATTACCGTAGGTGAATTGTGAAAATATGCAAGACTAAAATATAACTCAACTTATACGAAGTTTGATAGGATGAACAAAAATACAAGAGACTTTTTTTCAAGAAGGGTAGAGCAGATTCCCTGTCCTTTTGCTCACTTACAGTCTGTTTCTTCTCTGCTTCATTGCCCGTAGGAGAATCAAGAAATTCTTATTTAGGCTGTAATAGGTGTCCCTTTCTTAATTCATTTTTAATTACTATCATTTCCCTGGCCCTGGCTTCAGTATAAAGAGAGAATAACTATGCACTTATTATATCTCATCTTGTCTGTACTGGTAAAGAGTCTATTAATATCTATCTAAGTGTCGACCTTAACTAAAGCCCCTATCAGTGAAACATGAACCCAAGAAACTCATTCTCCCTAGTTCTGCTATCCTTGTGACAGATAAACCATACCATCTCTGATACATTGGCCACAAATAATTAGATCAGAAGCTGGTGCCCAAATCAAGGGCAAAGACACTTAGGCTGGAGATGAAGGTGACTACCTATCTCTGAGGTGGCTTGGCCTAAAATTTTGCCCAGTAGGAGTGCTGTATCTATAATTGTGAAAAACTAACCCAATCTCTATAGCTTCTGACAGAAGTAATCGACAAAACATTCTATGGTTGTTTCTTTAAATGCCTATTATACAGCTCAATTCTGGAAACTCTCAGTTCCAGAGTGACTAATGGCTAAAAAGCAGGCTATGGTTTGTATTGTCATGAGTCCATGAGTAATGTATTTGCTTGGTATAAATCTATTGCTTTATACTATCTAAAGCTATGCCAAAAGTTACCTATTACTGCCCAGATGTGGATGGGTGCATACATGTACAAGCATTTACATTTTATATGTTGGGGAAAAAAAATTTAAGAGAAGAATTAAAGGTCCTTGAAGCCAGTTTGGGATGTGACTAGAATATTTAAAATTAAAAAGGGTGTCAGTTCTAGCCAGTTGGATATATAAGAAGTGATTGCTCTTTGATTCATCTCTATTAAAATGTAAGAAAAACACTTCAGTGCTACAATTTCAATCAGACCCATTTATGGAAATTAGTGATTCATAGTAGCTGGCTGGATTAATTGTACTGTTTCTATCAGAAGATAATAAAGAACTGTATTCTAAGAAGAATTAAAATAAAACATCGTGCATATAGATTACAATATATGATATGTTAATGACTTACTAGATAATCTACTCAGCTTGGAAAAATCTCAACTTTCCCATTTGGGAGAGCCATAGGAGTACCTGGTTGGGACTTAAGCTGTCATCCTGAAAAGGGAAGTCATGAAGCTAGTGGTGCAGCTTCAATCTCGGTTCAGGCCTTGAGCCTTGATGATTCTCACCTCCAGTCTGGTCCTGAACCCGCTTCTCACTGGTCCCTCCCCTCCCAAGCTATTCCACAATGAGCAGGGCTTTATCTTTTCTTAGTTAATTTTTTTCTAAGACCGAGAGAAAGGTGCTATTACAATTTTATTGGCTGATTACTCTATCAATTATTTTCCTTAATAAGCTTAATAAATTAGAATTTTTGTTCGGGTCCAGGTGATGATTATAAACATAACTATTATCATTTTTAAGCCAATAATTAATGTTCTCTGAACAACTGCCAAGGATTTTATCACTTTCTAATTGACAAGAAACCATCAGCAAAGGAAATTTCTCACATTTTTCTTTAACTATCCCTAAGTTTATGGCACATCCATAAACAACAATTAGTCACTTCAAAGAGTATCTGCTAACCAAATTTTAATTTACATCCTCACATTCTCTAATTCATTAACCTACATTCTCTCTAACAGGTTTATAATCTTTATTAGCTTTAGAAATGTGTAGCTTAGAAGAGCATACATAAGAAGCACACAGAGACCAAATTTTACAAAAGAACCTTAACCAAGTGACAATGACTAATAGCATTCACTAAATTAAAAACAAACAAACAAACAAAACCTGACTTTAATTTTGTGTACCATCTCAGGATAGCAATTACACTCCCAGATTTTTTAAAATCACTGAACCAAAAAAAAAATACCAAAACGATATGTCTTTTTCAATAATAACTAAAGATACCTAGGCATAAGAGCTACTTTTCATTTTGAAAATTGTCTTGAGAACAAGAAAATAATGAAGTGACCTCAAAGGGTGAGTAAAAAATTCTTTACGATTATGACTTTAGTTGAATGATCTAAAGCTTTACAAAACAAACTGTCACTATGAAGCTAAGTGACCAAGCCATTCGCGTGGTTAATTGGGAAGTTCTGTGCCTTTCATTCACCCCACAGACAAATTCTGAGTTCCACATTAGAAAATCCGAATGATTATAGTAAATCATTGTACATAACATGATAGATTGTTAGTGTGTTTACCTAGCTCTGCATCACATATCTTCTTTGGCAGACTCCCCAACCTCCCCAACCTGAATTCCAAGAATGGCTCCGTTTTAATTTTTCCTTCATAAAGAGCTTTGAATGTCTCACTTATTTCCATTACCTTTGTTATTATACTTTACCAGAAACTCCTCTAAGAGAGTTAAACTTTGATTAAGAGCTAGGTCAAGTTATAGTCTGTTGCAACCTTGGTGGTATCTTTTTAGCGTTCATTCAACAAATATAAAAATGAGTGTCTTTTGAGACAGTCCCTGTTCTAGGTACTGGTATTACAACAGGAACCAAAACAAAACAAATCCTCATCCTCAAAAGGCTTGCTTGTTAGTGGGTAAAGGAAACAAATAAGATAAATAATAAACATATGTTAGAAGGTGATGAGTGCTCTGAAGAAAAGGAGCAGTATGGAGTTCAACATATGTGCAATTTGTGATGGAGTGGCTAGGTTTGGCTTCACTTGGTTGGTGATATTTGAGTAAAGATCTGAAGGAAGTTAAGAAGAAATCAAGTGAATGTCCAGGAAAAGAGTGTTTCCGACCAAGGACAAGTGCAAAGACCTTAAGTTGGGACTCTGCTTGAAATGTCTGAGGGATAGTAAGGAGGCTGGTGTAGGTGGTAAGGAGTGAGCAACAGCAAAGGTAGGGCCAAAGAGCAATGTGGAGCAGGGAAGAAATATATTGTGTGGAGCCTCTGGCTGATTTGCAAGGATATTGGTTTTTAGTCTCACAATACGGGAAGCCATTATCAGATTTTACTGACATGACCTTAAGTGATATAATCTAACCTACTCTTAAACAATATTACTCTTGTGGCTCTGTTAGAAATAGATCAAAGGGAGACAAAGGAGAAAGCAACAGAAATAGTTGTAGGGTATTGCAATAAAATAGATAAAAGGTAGTAGTAGCTCGGGACAGTGTATTAGCAGTAGAAGGTGGGAGACATAATGAGATTTAAGATATATTATAAAGGTAGAGTGAAAACCTGTCAGATTTTGCTGACAGATTAAAATATGGACTATGACAGACTGAGAAGAGTAAAGAATGACTCTAAAGGTTTTAGCTCAAGTAAATGGAAGAAAGAGTTGCCCAGAATAGAGGAATAGGGTTTTGTCGGTGATGGGAAAGGAGAGATTATGATCTTGAGTATTTAAATGTCAAGTTTGGAATGTCCTTTAGACATCCATCAGGAGATATTTGGAAAGTCAGTGGATATAAGAGTCTAGAGTTGGGAAGGGAAATAGACAGTAGATATACATGTTGGCTTGTTTAGCTTGTAGATGGATATTGAAAGCCTTAAAGCTTTATGAGATCTCCCAGGAAGTTAATGTATAAAAAGAAAAATTTTTTAAAGACTATGTGCTGGGATACTCCAACATTAAGAGGTCCGGGAGATGAGGAAAAATAGATAAAGGAGAGAAAAATAATGGCCACAGAAGTAAAAAGAGAAACATGAGGGTGTGGTATCCTCTAAGGCAAATAAAGAAACTGCTTCAAAGAGAAAGAAATAATCACAATGCTACAGATTATCAGGTAAGATGAAGTCTGGGAATTGGCTACTGGATTTAAAAACATAAAAATTAAGTTTAAATGAGAATGATTATATAGGCGGAGCTGAGAGAGTAAGGGAAACTAGAAAAATAGAGAATAAATTACAGATAATTATTTGTTTCTTACTATAAAGAGAGATAAATTGAGTTGTGTCTGGAAAAAATGATAAAATAATTTTTTGTATGTTTTGTTTTTGTGATGAGACACAGCATATTTGTTTGCTGATGGGGAAGTGGTTGTGGAGAAGGGACAAGATGTTATAATGGAGAAGATAGTGAATTGCAGGAACAATGTCCTTGAGTTAGAAAGAGAGTGTGACATGTTGGGGGCTGAGGAGCTAACACAAGAGTTTATTCACTGAATCAGGAGAAAAGGCTAAGTAAACACGAACTGATGTGCATATGTGATGTGAGAGTTCACTTCTGATTGTTTCGATTTCCTCTGTGAAATAGGTTGCTAAGTGTTAGGATGAACAGCTTTGTGTTTGTTTCTTTGTTTCTTGGTGGGTAGGAGGGAGTTGGTCAATGTGATTAGGCCATCTATGTTGGCTAACTAGTGCTTATCAAAGTTAGGCTCCTACCCTCCTACAGACTGGAAGACAGGGGCCCTATCTTTCTTGTTGATTACATTCAAATGCTGGGCTCCCAGCAACTTAAAGACATTCCTGGGTTGTAAAACTGGCATGAGGCTGGGAGAAGATTAGTATCTCACAGGTGCAGAAAAAGAATTTACAATAGAAAGTTTTCTAAGGTAAATGCTCTTTATAAAGAGAGGTTAAGGACCTATAGTGAGGAAGAAACTTGTCAAAAGTTTAGAGAAGCTGAGGAAAAGTTAAGGCTGTCTTGATCACATTAAAGCCCAACATGAGATGAGTGTCCATGAATTAAAAGATCCATCCTCCCAATTATATGTTTTTCTCTTACTGCAATTCTATGGATTGTCAAAGAGTTTAACTAGAATTGTGGTTTTACTACATAAGTATGACGACAAAGGATTTGAGGATGTAGGCAAAGAAGTAATTAAAATGAAGGACCATAAAATTCAAGGACATACAATTTAAGGGGAAACGGAGGACATGGGGATAAAGGGGACAGTATAAAAGTAGCAAGCTCATTGCTTTGAAGCTCCTGATGGGTTAAAGGATTGTTTGGATTGGGGGAAAAGAGGCTATGAGTTGAAAAGATAAGAATGTGGTTATCAGAGATACGTTGACAGGATACATAAGATGACCCTGGGGCAGAGTAGCTGATGGAGAGTGCAGGACCAGATCCATGAAAGGAAGGTTTGAAAAATAAAACATGACTATTTAATCACCAAGAACAGTGACAGAGTGAGAAAAGAAATATAAGCCAGAAATTAAAATCTTTAAGGAATAAGAAACTGAGCTTGGGTCAAGGTAGATCATAAATTATAGTTAAAATAGGAGTGATTCTTTTTTTCTAATACCCAACAATTTAGCAGCCAATGGAATGAGTAGTGCTGGAATGCAAATCTTTATTCCTTCAAATAAATTCATTAAATAGAAGATTTTAAGAAAATATATCAAAATGTTAACTTCTTTAATGGTTATAAATGATTTGAATTTTCTTCTTTGTTCCTTTTTGTGTTTTCTCAGTCACCACAAATGAGAATGAAATAATTTTCTAATTAGGAAATAATAAGTTAGTAAAGAAAGAAAGAAAATAATAAAAAGTTTCTAATATGTCATTGTGGCCAAATTAAGTTACTTTGTGATCACAAACTTAGTAAATCATTGTTCCTTCACTTTAAAAGAAAAAAAAAAAACGAATTATTCAATACCAATTTTGATTTCACAAATATTTCCATTCATTATTTCCCATGATCTCAAGAAGAAATTAAACTCAGCATATTTGGGGGTTATGGCTAGAGTATGATGTTATTTCTCTGAAAATCTTATTTAAAATACCTCTGTTAGAGCCAAACTGCAAAAATTCCTCTTTGAGAGTCAATATGCCAATATTTTTTTTTTTAAATGAAAAAAATAACTTGGGAACCATATGCTACTTCAATTTCCAGGAAACTTTAATGACAATAAGCTTACTTTCCATAAACCCAAGTCACAGAATCTCAACTTTCCTGCCTGGCCTATATTTCTATCTTTTGCAATTAAATCTCAAGCCACTAGCTAAATGTGGCTTTTGAGAGCAATCCATAGTCTGGCTTTCTAAAACCATTCTCCTTTAACTTTTTGTTTAGTAACTTTCTCTAGGCAAGTTACATGTCATTTATCTTACAATTGGAGCTCATAAACAAGAGTCAGAATAATAAACAGCTGGAGGCCTTTTTTTAATATTTATTTCGAATCCAATAACAATCAAGAGATATTCTTTTAAAGAGTGATGTAACAATAATCATCTTCAGTCTTTTTCACTTGTGTTAAAGACTCCCCACCAAAATTAATGAATGCCAAATTTTTTTAGGGTCCTAATTATAAAGTGATTATATTTTTTAAATACTAGTGCATTAAATTTTTAACCTGACAGTGTAATACTAACAACCATTTATATGAAAGACTTCCAGATTAGCAAGTAACTCAGCTGTCAGTATGTGTTCCAAAATGAGTTAACTCTGACCCTGCTTCCCCTCTCAGCAGTCATCTTTTTAAAATGCTTTGCATTTCATCCCTTTGAATTTGCTAGAGGTTTAAAAAAAAAAATTGCAAGCATTTATTCAACATATTGGCATATTGGCAAAGCTACTGCAAGGTCCAAGATTAAAGTGAGACTCAAATATCAGAATTTTAGATATGAAATATTCCTTGTTTTACATCCCAACATTAAATCAATGAAATGTAAAAATCAGCAAGATGTCCTCTTTACTAACACAGCCTGTCCAAAATTATGTTCTCTGACAATCTCTTACCTCCCGATTGGTATTACTCTGCACAATATAATTGATATTACTCTGTAAATGCTTACTTCTCCTTAGCAGCAACCTCTAAATTATCAAGACTCTGAAGCTCACATAAAAATCCAAATTTCATAATAGGACTTTGCTGAAAATAACTAGAAGTCTCTAGGATGCGTGTGTGTATGTGTTTATTCTAATGTAACATGTCTTATTCTAATATGACAAAAAATGCCTAGTTGGCATCATTTTCTTAGATTAAGTGAAATTTGAAACAATCATTTGTAGTGTCCCATAGAATTCCTTGGGGGTCATATTCCTCTTTCATGATTTGCTAGTCAAGAACACAAAGTATAAATATAAGTATGTCAAAATGATAATTAATTTTAAATTCCATCTTAAGCCTTAATTCTGTGTAGTAGAGAAACATCAGTTTCTCTTTCCAGTGGGGAGGGTCATTGTCATAGGTTAAAATATGTGAAGTCATGCAATTTCAGAACTTTAAGCACCACCCTTCTCTTTGCAAGACATAAAGACGAATTATCCATTGTTTGGGAAAAATGAAAGTGGTAAGAAAAGAGTTTATCTAGAATGTGAACAGATTTGCAACTATCTGGGCCATCTATCCTGAAACATTTTTTGTCTGGCTTTTTTCCTCGCTGTATCTGTACATTACTGCTTATCTTCAGGGAGTCCTGTATGTAGACTCTTGATCAAGAAGTAATTACACGGGATCAGGAGCAGAGACACAGAAGACCCCAAGAAAAGCTTGTTAGCCTGACCATCTACTCAAGAATGTGTTGTTCTGCACTGCTGCAACCTCACTCATTATTGTACTTAAGGCTGAATAATACAGACTGCAGATGTGTTGATATCAGATTACTGTATTGGCAGCATAAAAACAGATCACATCCCTGTAGGTGGGAGTGAGATTTTAACCAAGGAGAGGAGAGATATTCTGGTTGCTAATTATACAATGACAAAAAAAATGAAAAATAAAGATGTAAGCTTTTAACTGGAAGTGCGAAAAAAAAAAAAAAAAATTGTCACCTGGGATCCTGGGACAGATTTGACAGTTAAAATACTCCTTAAGAGTAAACTTGCTTGGAAGTGCAAAAAAAAAAAAAAAAATTGTCACCTGGGATCCTGGGACAGATTTGACAGTTAAAATACTCCTTAAGAGTAAACTTGCTTTTGTCAAACGGCATCAGGCTAGCAACTGGGCTGAAGGGCATCCTGGGCAGGCTCCTGAGTTTGGGTCATAGCTGGTGGTGTCTGCATGTAGTCACATTCAGGAACTGCTGTAGTTTATTTGTACCAAATGTCCCTTCCACTACTCCCAATGTTTCTGTATTCTGGTTACAAGTTGCTGCCTTATCTCCATTTTCTGCAGGAGAGAGGAGCAGCAAGTTAAGAGGAATTTGCCTTGAGATGGCAGTAGGTAACCAGCAACGAAGGGAGTAGTGACCTTTGCAGAACGTTAGTCTACAATGTGGCATCATTGGTAGATATGGCCAGTGACCACCAGGACTAAACTATGGACTATGAAGAATTACTGAAAAATCCTCTGCAACTGAAGAAAACCTGCTAAAAGACTAGACATCATGCATTCAAGTGTGAATAAGGACGTTAGCCATTTTGATTTAGACAACTATTAAAGTGGCAGCTTCCTTCAGGTTTTTTGTGAATGGTGAACATCTGTGAGGGAACCAGAACCAGGTGAACAGGACAGAATGGTTATTATGCATATGCATGCTATCCAGGGAAACCTAGAAACAACTGGGAGGACTCTGGGAGTGCATTGCTGTCCTGGGTTATTCACATGGGGGTTAGAGCCATTGAAATTTGAGTAATTACTTGTTAGTGTGACCTCATTTGTGCCCAGAATCTGCTAAGACATAAGAATGTTCAGATTATACAATTAATGGCACAACATACAAATAGACTGAGAAAGACAACTGGAAAAATGGAACTAGATCAAAGGTGAGACCTTGAGAAATGTTAACATTTAGATTCAAGAAAAATAGTAGAAAAAAGACATTAATTTAAGGAGAAATAGCAGAAATACAAAAGAAAAAAATGAAAGCATTCAAAAAAGCCAAAAAGGTATTTGATAGTGCCAAATTCTACAAAGAAAATGGAATAAATGCTGAGATATAGACGAGATTAAATTTGTTTACACAATATATAGGAATTACAAGAGGGAAGCATCATTTGTGTGATAGAATATGAAGCTAAATTTTATGGTGTTATAAAGGAATTCAAATGAAACAGTTTTAGATCAGGTACCTATATCAAGCATATTTCAAATTGAATATCTGAAACTTTTTCATTTATCTTACATAACCTATGTTTACCTCAGGTTACATTTATATCACACTTCCACTATAGAAAATGTCTAATAACCTATATTTTTAACCATGAAGATGCAAAATTTACTCTAGCAATGCCAAAAGAGAAAGAGCATGTGAAAACGTGGCACCCAAGGAGTAGCTCCCTTACCTCGAAACACGTGAATGTTGAAAATGGAATTCCGAAGAAATCAAAACAGGCAAGGGAGGAAAAGGGAAATGAGTATTACAGAGAACTAATTCTGGAGACCTGGGCTAAAATTCAAAATATATTTTCCCACAGAAATTTTGCCATAAATGACATCTAAGGATTGTTTGAATAGTACTACTCAATACATGATTTCATAAGATTTTTTTTGGACCATCCTGGGACTGCAACCACAAACACCATTTCTGTGCAAAAACAAAAATGTATTTCTAATTCCAAACAAATGAATGATGTGATGTGGCCTCACAAACCTTATTTATATTATACTTTGGGTATAGCCAATGTAAGACTCTAGGCTATTTCAGGAAATGAGATGGCAAATAGGTTTCATTCCATGTAAACTTCAAGCTGTTGGAGGGGTATATTAAGAAGCTGTCTAAAATCATGTTTTGTCCAGGCAGGAAAAAGTGCTGTTACTCATTATTTATATCTTTCATGAGTATGGCTGAGAGTAAGATGGTACAACTACCATTTGTTTTAGAAAATGGGGAGAAGAAGGGACAGAAAGCAAACTGAGGAGTTTTGTTTACTCCCATCTTAATTAGTTTACATCAGTTAGTCTTAAAAGGTGAAGCATATGAGTAGCTGACAAGTGAAATAAGTGAGAAATGAAGAGAACTCATTTCCCCCAGCAGTCTTCTTCTGTGTATCTGCCATGCTGATGATGACAAGACAATGAAATGGATGAGGCCAAACTCACTGAGGCAATCAGAGAAGAAAAAAGGGACATAGTAAGCTAACAGCTCCCAAGTCAGTACAGGAATCCCTCAAGTTCATTGATTTGGGAGAATATTACCTGCAATAATTTCATATGTATTCAGAAAAGCTTCAAGATCAGGTTTTCATTGTTGCCATGACTAAAGGTGACACAGTATAGCTTTTTATTTATTTTCTCCATAAACAATCTTATTTTTATGCCATGGCATTTTAAACAGGAGCTGGCTTATTAAAGAGAGAAACTAAATTTGAGGCAAGTAACTAGAGGTCTGAATTCTATTTCAATATTCTAAAAATTATAATAAATGGATAATAAGTTATAATAAATGGTGATTCATTTTGATTTGGTGTTCAGGCCTGCACCATTAAAATCAACATCTAATTGCATATCCTGTTGATTGTTATTATCTTTGGAGTACAGATCTAAATAAAAGATATTTCTTAACGTAGCAAGATAAAATAAAACCACAAATTTTAAGTTAAATAAAATCATAAATTTCATAAAACTAACTAAGTCCAGCATTCTAGTAAGCAAAGGGTAGAGAGATAAGTCCTTCTCTATGCATTTATTCTATGTATTGACTGGGAACTAGCCTTTATAATTAATTCATGATCTTTTATTTAACTTATTTTGGGGATGAGTCACATATGAGCTTTTGATTTCCCATTACTTTTGAGTAACCTAAATATGTTCAAATTTCCCATTACTTTTGAGTAACCTAAATATGTTCCCATTACTTTTGAGTAACCTAAATATGTTCAAATAATTGTAACCTAAATATGTTCAAATGAACTTTTATTTTCTAAAAAATGTACTAAGAAATCATTTGAAAGAAGAAACAAACACTGATAGTCATTTTTCAAAAATTACTTCAGTGTAAAGGTAGGTTTAGGAATCATAGAACCATAGAAACATAGTTCTCAAGCCTCTGCATCACATTAGTGCCTTTTAAAAAGTAGCTAATATTTAAATTATTTGTTTCTGTGTGCTGTTCTTTTTATATTAAAGTAAACAATTTCCCTTGGTTGTGGGCTAATTTTTCTAAGGCTGATCAACTATTTATCTTTTTAAAATCATTATGTGATAGTCAACTAATTAATGATACAATATAAAATATTTCATAGGCTAATGATAATTTTGTGAATGGAATAAAGTTGTCTACATTATATACAATATTTTGAAAAGTCTCACATAATTAATCACTAGCTCTTTTGCATTCTGAAATGAATATTTTCATTTGCTAAATAGCTATAATTTCAAACTAAAGAAAAAGTTCAAAAGAACCCAGGGTAGTAATGAGAGCGATAGTGCTTCGTAAACTAATTAAAGCTATAATTACAGATGAAGAGCAGTAAAAGCAGGTCAACTAAATCTTGCCTGACAGCTGCTGGTAGAATTTATATTTTATAACAGTTGTTTAGTTATCATCACTTTAAAAAGTAGGTTTAACATGCTGGTGGATTTTTTAAAGTTCTAAGATTGCCCATTATATGTGCTATTCATTACACAAGTTTCTGCAGTTGCAAAACTTAAAAATATACACCGATTCACTGAATAACTTTAAATATTTAATGTCCGCTCAAACATCTTTCTGTGGCTTATTGCTAGTGAGTAATTTATCCCTTATCTTATTGAGTCCTTTGTCAAGAATTCTCATACAGATAGCTAAATATTCTAACTATCAAGCAATAAAATTGAAATAAAATGCAAAGTAATTACAAAATAATCTTGCAAATCTTGTCAAAGACTGCATGAAATTAGTGTTGGAGAATGACTTGAACCATACCAAAATTCTTCAAAAATAAGAAACTGACCAAGTTATATCAGTTATCTGAAAATAGGCATCAGTAAGAATAACAAAAGATGTTTCCAAAGAAGTAATTTGAATATCAAAGCACTAATATTAACCCTTAGAAAAATTTATAAAAATTTTTTTTGGCAAAACTTGTATTCTCTAAGGCAGGGGTCCGCAACTCCTGGGCCATGGACCAGTGGTGGTCTGTGAGGAACCAAGCCACACAGCTGCTCCCCAGCGCCTGCAACACCACCTCAGCTCCACCTCAGAGCATCAGGCATTAGATTTTCATAGGAGCACCAGTCCCTGGTGCTGAGAAGGTTGGGAAACGCTGCTCTAAGGTCACAGGGCAAAAGTCAAAAGTAAAATACAAGAATTAGTATTAGTGTGGTATTTTACAAATTTGTCAGCAAAATTACAAAGTCCATCATTAAAATGGGGCAAAATTTTGGTATATACACAATAAATATGTCTGCTTTTTTTTTCAATATATAATTTAAATTAAATGTTTTTCTTTATTAATGATAAATTTTTTATTTATATTTCCAGTGGATTCTGGAGATAACAATTACTCAGATGATAGGGGTTTCTTTTATGTCATTTACTTTCATCAGATAAATCAAAACCTGCTTGATTTTTTTTTTTTTTGAGGGCAAGTAAGGCACAAATAATAAGATGCTTAGTGTGTCTACATGTTTTCCTTTAATACAGTTCATGGTAAGTCTCGGTCAGGGCTTCTATTTATTGAACATTATATAAATTCAGGGTGGCTACAGAATGGCAAGACTTAATATCAACTTAGTTTAAATGTATTTATATATTATGACCCAGACATTGCTTTAACTATATGATGTTTTTTAGGGAGTAGGGGCAAATATGTTTTTGTGTGTAAATAAAGAAATTTAGATGTGAGTATATTGACAGGGGTCTAAATAGAATGAAAGGAAAACATTAAGCATAAGGATTTTATAGACTCAGAAAGACATTTCTTTTTTGATTTTTTTAGTTGATGTTTATTGTTGTCATTTGTCCTTGGTTAGTTGATAAGTCCCCAAAATTGAATTAACATGACAAAACAGATTGTTTTCCAGATTACATATTTTATATCTAGGAATAAATCTAACAAAACATATGAAGGGTCTATATAATGAAAACTATAGGACCCTATTAAAAGAAATTGAAGAAGGTACAAGATATGGAAAGATATTCCGTGTTCTTGGATTGGAAGAATCAGCATAGATAAAATGACCATATTACCTAAAGATTTATACAGATTTAATGCAATCACTGTCAAAAACTCATCAGTTAAAGAAACAGATCAAAGAATTATCAGATTTGTATGGAAGCACAAAAGACCCCGAATTGCCAAAGCCATCTTGAGAAAAAAGAATGAGGCTGGAGGCATCACTCTGCCTGACTTCAAATTATATTGCAAAGCAGCTAATCAAAATAGCATGGTATTGGCAGAAAAACAGACACAGGGGGCCAGTGGAACAGAATTGAGAGTCCAGAAGTAAACTCATATTTATATGAGCAAATAATTTTTGACAAAAAAAGCCAAAAACATACTGTGGAGAAAGGAAAGCCTCATCAATAAATGGTGCTAGGAAAACTGGAAAGCCACCTGCAAAAGAATGAAACTAGACTGTTGTCTATCACCACACACCAAAATTAACTCAAAATGGATGAAGGACCTGAATATAAGACCTGAAACAATAAAATGCATAGAAGAAAACATAGGAACTAAACTCAAGGACCT
>NW_006436298.1:43759830-43780661 GCF_000325575.1 Pteropus alecto
TTCATAGCAGCATTATTCACAGTGGCTAGGACATGGAAGCAACCAAAATGTCCTATGATAGATGATTGGATAAAGAAGCAGTGGTACATATATACAATAGAATATTTCTCAGCCATAAGAAGAGATGAAATACTGCCATTTGTGACAACATGGATGGACCTCGAGATAGTCATGCTAAGCAAAATAAGCCAGATATTTTTTTAACTTAGGAGATTGTTATTAATTTTCACAGCCTGTAAGTGTGCATTTTTTTGTTCATTTATTAGCTTATCTATTTTCTTTTAAAAAGCAATACCTGAAGTACCAGTATAATGTGAAACCATTTTGTCCCAGTCAGTGGGCTCTCACATAAAATCTAAACTGCCTTGCTCACCTGGAGAAAAGGGATACTCTTATCTGAGACAGGTCTGTTTCCTGAAAAAATTCACAGATGTCTTTTTTATTCCCTCTAATTTCAAGAGTAGGCAGTAGCAATTAAAACAAAACAAAACAAAACAAAACAAAAATTGCTACTTAAATTTAATTTAGGTAATAGATAAAGTTTCTTATTGCTAATTGCAGTAAACCTGAGCTCTTTCTCTCTAGGAAAACAATTTTCTAAAATTTTGTTGAAAATATGTAGTTGGAGCTACCTTATACGTAAGGAAACAAGGGCACTGAGTTTAATGGGTACTAAATGAACCCAACTGGACTGTCAAGGACAAATGTCAGAAGTTTGTCTGAACGGAAACTGTACAATAAAGAAGTGGTTTTTATCACCTGACTAAATAGACAAGTAGCCAGATAGGACTGATTGGGAAGCTTCATTTGTGTTTGAGTTTTAGGATTTTACTTCAAAAATTGACCTAGTTTTAAAATTTGGAGGAATGTTAAATAAAAGTTACCTACATTATAGCCACCTTGCTGAATCATATTGGCAGTCCACTAAACTTAGAAATATAAGGGACCAGGAAGTTGTGACAGATTGAAAAAACAGAATTTCTTACTCTGAATAGCAAAGAAAATAGGGTTTCTGAAGAGTGCATATTTCATGAATAATATTTCACTTGCAACAGAAGATGGGTTTATTAGTGATAAAAGTAACTTTCAATTATGAAATATAGTATCTGAACTAGTAATTAAAGTAAACCTCCTGAATTTGACTTCAAAAGCAAGAGAAGTAAAAGCAAAAATAAATGAATGGGACTACATCAAACTAAAAAACAGAATTGAACTAGTAATTATAATATATAATCAATTTCTCATCTACTTATAATCAATTCCTCTCCAGCAAATATAGCACAAAAACAGGAGTTATTTGGAGAAAAGTATAATATAGAAATGACAAATGTTTGTTTTGATGTGAGACAACTTTTCTGCAAGTCATAATTGGAAAATTTACAGGGTGGATCTCTACAACCACCCTGGAACAAATATTACGAACTTGATGACCAAATGACTACCATTGTTACCATCAAATCTGAGATGATGCTGGAAATTTAAACATTTTACCTTCCTCAGACTTGTCATATGGAAAAAAAAAAAAAAAAACATTCTTTCTATACCTCATCTCAGTTAGGAGATCACAAACCAGCCTAGGCTCCCCATTTCAGGATGTGCAGGAAAGGATGTGCATATGAGTATCCTCTCAATGTCCTATCGGCAGATTCCAGCCATTTATTTCTTTACTATCCTGCATGTGAGACCAGAATTGAGGCCACTTTACAAAGTGACTCAATGATGGATGAGAGAGGCAATGAGAAGTAGATGAGGAACAAAAGACCAATGGAGAGGGAAATTGCTCTTCTGCTGAAAAAGCAGTTGCTAAAATTGTGTTGCTACCCTAGGGGAAGAAAGAATCTGCCTCAACAGTAAAAAAACAAAATCAAATGCAGCCTATTCAGAAACACTAGTCTCCTCTCAGGTTTGGACCACAGGACAATTGAGCATTTTTCTGACTCTGCGAGATAATTTGTTCATCTTTTCACAGGATTCAAGAAATAGAAGACAGCTCTGAGGGGTTGGGTGAGGGTAACAGAAGGGTACTTAATTTGCTGTGGGACAGTATTTGGCTTTTCTGTCTGTGCACCTTTCCTCCACCTAGTCTTCTTCCTCTTCCTGTCTTGCCCTCCCCTTCCCTTTTCCCTTCCACTTCCCTCTCATTCACTCTTGCCTCCAGAAAGGTAAAATGAACTAGCATTCAACTCCTCAGTACACAAAGACCAATTTTTGTTGTTGTTGTTGAAATAGAGGAAGGAGTCAGTGGGTTCCTCACATCTCCTCCTTATAGGGTCTCCTTTGAAAACAGAGGAGTCTTAACCTTTGGAGTTAGTACAAGATCCTGGGTCTTTCTACTACTGGAATCACAGAATCCATATCTCTTAGACTAACGGTGAAGTTTCTCACAAGATATACAGGAGATAATCACGAAATGAGTTCTCTTGTGTGTTAAAGAGATAAGAGAAGTCTTAATTCTCTTCTACATTACTGTATAAATTTGTGTGAAATTCTATCCAGATTTTATAATCAATTACATATAACATTATATGAACATAAATCTGATAATGCTTAATTAATAAAGTGTGTTTTTTCTTTTTCATTGGAATGAGGATTGCTTTATTTCCCCAATCCTCCCTTCTTTCCCACCTTCCTCCTTACCATTTTTCTTTCTTTCCACAAATATTAGTAAGTATAGATAGCACTATGGTAAGTACAAAAAGACTTAAGTCATGGCAACCTAAAGTGAAAGGTTAAAAACAAGACAGTCCCATTTTTTTCAGTATCAATAACTTCTATCTCAAGATTTTAAAATACAGGGGTTTTTTTTCTTGGTAAATTTGGTGTTATTTTAGTTAACTTTTAATTATCATTTTTCTTACTGTGACCACTCATTTATTATTTATCCAGGAAATATTCTTTTGCTGCCTAATTTTTAGTTCTGGTTGCAAGAATTCTGACAAAGTGTAATTCTATTGTTTTTGCATGACTCATGGTGTGCTGCTCAATACTAATGATGCGTAAGGCTTGTAAATACCTGTGCTTGAAAGGAGAAGAGGTCAGTGCTAAGAAGTTGAATTATTTATTGCCATTAGTCAACTGATAAGTCTATGTGCCTCCCTTGAGTACAAACTACTGTTTTCTTTTTAAATTATAACCAAAGCAATTTTTTATTCTTGTTTCCATTTTAATGGCAATTAGTATTAATCCTGTTTCAATCAGCATAATTTGAAAATCAACATTACTTACTTTAAAAAACACATTATCACAAAAGTGTTCCTTCACAGTGTAGACAAACGAATTAAATTAATACATTTGTCACGTCATTCAAACTTTGGAATTTGAAATACTTAAAACATAATAATGTTTTAAGTATTTACAGGAGAATACTTGAATTTTTTTTACAAAGCTAAATTTTTAAAAGCAGGATAATAAAATACATTTAAGTCTTTATAGCCTATTACAAAAATTAGAATACTCATTACATTCTAATCATATTTGAAGTTAACCAACTCACTTGAATATATATCATATATACTGACCAAGACGGCCTTAATGTTCCCCTCGCCTTGACTAAACGTTAGATAGGTTTTTTTTCCTGACTATATGCCCCAACCTCTATTTTTTAAAAGCATTTATTTTAAAAAACTTACAATTAAAAATTCTTTCTCTGTCATCTGAAATGTAAATCTTCCGCCAGCCTCTTGCCAGTTTTTCAAACCAGGACTATCTTTCTCAAGGACCTGGAAGCCATCCCTTTGAAATCTAATTATCAAGAAAGATAGGGCCCCTGTCTTCGATCTCTGTGAGAGAGTAAAATTCTAACTTGATAAGTGTCAATTTGCAAGCACAGATGGTTTATTAACCACATTGACCATCCTGATAAAGTCCTCCAATACTTTTTCATGAGCTCACCTCAGTGCTTAAAAATTCTTCTGCCTTTGTTTCAATGAAGTGTATGCGTGTATGTGTGTGTATATGTATACATATGTATACATATACACACACATACACGCATACACATACATATAGTATATATTTACATGTTTAAAATGGAGTTATATATTCTATACATATTTTATACATGCATATATACCTACATGTATGTATTTTAGACATATACACACATATATTTATATACATACATATTGTATATTACCAAAATCTAAATTTAATAACACTAGAACCAAGCACTATAGTGGAAGCAGATTTAGATTATTCTATTCTTGAAATAACACTATTGTCCCATTCCACTTTCCACTAATTTCTTCCTGCCTCAAAAGATGAATATACACACACACACAAACACACTAACACAGCACATATAGAGCAAATCTAGAGCCTCTGCAGCTTGGGATTGGAGTTCCCAGTGGCCCTTCATGTCACCTGTGAGCAAGGAGTAGCTGCTCCAATCTAGAAAACGGTGGAGAGGTAAAACAAACAACAACAAAATAACAAAAAGAGGAAACAATCACTGCTAACTGATTTTTCTTACTCATTTGTCACCATGGCAAAAGCTATGACAACAAACATCTCTGTCTCCTCTCCTTCCTGTCAGTTCCTGTCTTCGCCAGGGCATCAAAGGCTGACTTGATAATGATGACACCTGTAGGCTCAGCTCCTTACTAGTGCCTGGGAAGATTCTTGCTGGACTATGTGTAGATCAGAATTCTCAGTTCCCCCAGATGGAACGATATTGTTTTCAATAGGCCCAGTACACACTGTTCTATGAATAAACACTGAAAGCTTGTGTTGTTTTGCCCTTCAGTGTTTTCTGTCCCCTTCATTACATGTTGGAAAATTTTGAAAAACTTGATTTCTGCCTTAGTCTCCTTCCTAGTATCCTTATTTTCTGATGAGACTAGATCTATGCATAAAACTCTAGCTCTTACAAGTGCATTACTGGAGAC
Organism: Pteropus alecto; assembly: GCF_000325575.1. NCBI lineage: Eukaryota > Metazoa > Chordata > Mammalia > Chiroptera > Pteropodidae > Pteropus > Pteropus alecto. The sequence continues at coordinate 43,764,717 of NW_006436298.1, forward strand.
CAACTGTGAATGGACTCAATGTATGACAAAGAATTGTCCTTTGAATTTTGCCTATATCTACATCTGTTCTGTCAGTCCATCTTTCCTACCTTATATTCCATACTTAAACTTGCTTCACTGGAATTTACAACGACTTTCTGATATAGTTCTTTGGAAAAACCAATAAAAAGCTTCTTCTGCCCTACACATGCCCTCATTCATGTTGCTGCTTATCTGAGATATAATGCAAAAACAAAGAACATAAATAGATATGGTGAAAATATGTACTATTTATTATGTGCCTATTATTTAGTGGGCATTACATATACATTTTCTAACACAATAACTATTAAAAATTGGTGTTATTATACTCATTTTACAGGTTTCAAAATCATAAGAAACTCAATTGGTAAAGGAGCCATAGTCAGCAAATAAAGGAGCTGAAATTCAAACACGGGACTATTGCGGGCACAGGTCTTAAGTTCTTCCTGTTGTGTCAAGAGATTCAGGTGCTCACTGCTAAGAATTAGTACAGTGTTGGCAGAAGGAAAAAAATATTCAACACCAAAAATGGCAGGTATAAGACAAAGATAAAGCAGTCTGAATCAGAATGACTTGTAAATTAGTTGTGTGACCTTGAACAAATTATCTAGCTTTTTGAAATAGCAGTTTCTTTATCAATTGAATAAGGAATTAGGACAGTTTGAGACCTTATGGATTCTTTATAAATTAAAAATTATATTGTTCTTTCTGAATGCTAATTGCACTGTAAGATACTTTTTGGAAACATGCATTTGAAAAGAATGTTTCCCCTGGCAACTTCTGGAGATACATAACCAAGTTTGTATAAAAATAAAGTTAAGAAACTTGTGAAAAGAATAATATCTTTCCATAGGACCTTAAAACAACAACAACAAATGCTTCAGTGTCTAAACCTCTCTCCATTCAACCATGTAATGGAGACAAAAATAATAAATGTTATTCACCTCGAGTTTTCTGTCGGAGAGGTTGTCTCACTCTTCTTCCTGCCATGAACTTTGAGTGCCTAGGTATGAATTTGAGAAGTGCTTTTTCTTGCTCTTTAGCCAAGCTGATATATACTGGGGGAAGAAAAATCCATAAACCCCAATATCTAGCTCACAATTTGCCTTTCATCTGCCCGGCTAATAGTTTTCAGGTTGAAGTTTTTGTGTTTACATTCCCCAGGGCTATGAAAAGCCATTAAAAGTGACAAGGATTGCTGAAAATGGTGGAAATGTATAAGATCAATGTGTTTGGCAGGCAAAGCAAAACTACTTTAGCTTACACATATTAGGAAATGTTTGCAAAGCTGACCCACTGTGAAGAGAAGTTGAAAGGAAAATGGCCAACATTAGTAGGATACCATGCTCATTCAAATATGTCAAGGATAACACCAGAACCATTCTTCTGCTGTCCAATTCCAACTCAGCTAATGCTTACTGAGTGCCAGCGATGAGTACAAGGATTTTATAGATGCCAGTTATCCATTAACATCATCCCCCTAAATAACAGCACACAATTCTTTACTTCCATTACAAAATTGAGACTTTCCCTTTTAACTTTATTAATCACTGAATTTATTTCCACCTATGAACTTAAATGTCAATGTTATTAATAATGCTCTCGGAATTTCTCCAAATCAATCAAAAACATTTTTAAGGAGATAGAAGAGTTCTCTAACCATCACAAGCTATTTTTCTTCTATTTCAAATGTATATGTATATAGGTAAGCAACAGAGAAAGACAATGTGAAAATCAGAAAACACATTCACACAAGCCAATTAAAATATAGTCTGCAGCCTACTGGTTTGCATGTTGTATATATTCTTATCCTGATACAAGGGATGGGACAGCAATCACAAGTTTGAAATTCTCAGACCAATTTATTTGGCCTTTGGGGAGTTAATTTGTAAGGAAAATAATATTTTCAATTGTAGGACTTAAGAGTGAATGTTATTGCCAACAGCCTCTTTCGAACTGTAGTTATGAATTTTAGCTGAACATCAACAAATCTAAAGCTCATTCTCTTAACATATACTTTAGGATGGCCTAGAACTCTAGGTTTGTAATTTCAATAGAATCAGACTTCATTGTTCTGATATACTTTTTCCATAATATATGTTATAATCACAATAGAAAAAAAGAAAACTACTGCAATCCAATCTAGGCAAATGATATTAAAGAAACTACAAAAGCCTTTGACAATCCTTAAGTTTAAAAGTGCAATCATACAAAAAGAAAGTCTAGGGATGCCAGCACACACTCAAGTAACTAATGCAATAAGCGTTTAAAATGATGATCTTTCTATCTTGGATTTGGCTGAGGTCCCAAAGACTGAGAACCGTAGACTAAGTGTCAAATACTCATACATACTAGTGAGATGTTAGTTCACCAATGCTAGAGCATGAGAAATGTTTTTCAGATCCTACGAGGTCAACCACCTCGCCTAAAAAATAAAAGAAGGTGAAGACTGAATAGTCACAGAGAGGATTTCCTTGGAAAGCCTTGTTAGTGAGCTAGCACTACCGCATGGAGACAGAAAGAGAATGCTTCCTCCTACATTATTCCAAATAAAGGAGGCTTCTCAAGGGCTCTATATGCATATTCTGTAATCTAGTTGACATGAGGACTGGTATTTGAAACATACTTGAGCAGTTTAAAACTACAAGGCTGTATTTATCAGACAAAACAATAGTTTGAGGAGAGGGACTCAAGGATATTCCAGTAAAAATAAACAAAGATTGTCAGACTGTATAAAAATGATTTTGGTACATTTACAACAGAATGTTAGAGAAAAACTGAAACTAAAAGAATGTAATAAGATATGCCATGCAAATATTAACCAAATCAATTTCAAACAGACTTTAAGGCATTAAAACTTATTTGAAGAAAGATTCAACTCACCATAATATAATTTAAAATTCTTCCCACTGAATAACATGATCTGAATCATATAAACAAACTACAAAATATAAACAAATACAAAAACTATAAAGAGAGATTAACATATCGCATTCAGCAATTGATAGAACAAGCAGATAAGAAGGATTTTTGAATCTTCACCTGGAGAATAAGGGTTGATACTGGAACTACTTACAGCTCTGAATAAGGATTTTGTAAATGAGTGTTTACATGATCTTAATACATAAAACGGACACTAAATAGATCCAGGGCTAGGATCTATTTCTCAGAAACTTTCCAAAGGTTTATGTAATCTGCTATATCCCCAAATAAATCTAAGACATTAAACATGCTCGATATTTTTAAAAAGGATTTTCATCTAGCTAAAATATACGAATATAAATGTAGGTAATCTTATTTTACTAACCATAGAGAAAATCTTTTCCCGATATTCCTCCATCCATGCAGAGGTAGAAACAGCCTGACAAGCCAAAAAAAAATGACAATAGGGGCAACAATTTATCAGAGGAAACTCTCAAAGGCACAGTAATATTTCTCATTGGTTAGTAATGAATTTATAGGAAGTTACAGTGTGGAGAAAGAGAGGCAATATTTAACCTACTTTGACACTTTACTAGTATAAGTAGTGAGCATGTGAGGAAACAGGCACACTCAAGCATTGTGAGGAGTACAGCCTGTGCGGAGGAAATGTGCCCATTGCACACATTCTTTGGTAGATGCCTTCCTCTTTAACTGTATCCAGTTCTCTCTCTTGAAGGAAACTTATTCCTCCTTACCCCCTGAAGCCAGTAATGGTTGTGTGACTTTCTTTAGACAATGAAATTTGGGCAGAAATGACACACATACTTCTGAGCTCTAAGAGCAAATGCAAACTATAGTTAATTCTCCTTCTCACTGGTTATGTTCTATAAAATCTCAATGAATAATGAAGTATCAAATACTAAGTCATTGCTCCTAGGATAAATAAAGGGTTAAGTTCCTATGAGCCTCCGGTCACAACATTGTCATCAACCAATCAATACAACCAATACTTATTTTATGTATTTCTGTTTAAAGATGCTATTAAATACAAATTTGTTACAAATGATTAAATGCAGTATTTTATTATAATAAAACACTAGCCCCAAAAGGTTTAGCATTTCTTTATCCCGGGTAACAAAACTACAGATTCTTTGGTTTTCAGCCTCACAACAACGTTATCCACTATATTGTCAATCAACATCTCATGAATCCACGAATTTAACCATTTTCCATCTTTCGTATAGCATTAGATATTACTGAAGCATGCATCTTTATACTATAGCTGTAACTTCAGCATTTTCTGCAGTAGCTTCATGTAAAGATTGGCAAATTTCCTCTTCGTTTTTCTGAATGGAATGTACTGTTGATTCATTAACATTGAACTCACAGCCTATAGCACCATAACTAATGCCTGAATAAAGCTTATCTAACAGATGTTATTACCTCCATAAGGCACATCACAGCTTTCTTGTGCTAAAGAACACTAGACAGCACTTGAACGCTAGGCTTGGGATCATTATAAGCAGCAAAAGCACTAACAGAAAAAGACAAAATGTGAAAAAGTGCCACTAAATAGGTCACACAAAACACCACTGTTTACAACATGAGAGCTGAAGCAAGAAGGCAAAGCATTACCTTGTCCAAACTCAGCTAGAAATGTGCATATTGGGCGGCTTAAATTCCTCACCATTCTGTGTGTGCCAGTGAGTGACCACAACAGCACTGTTAGTATTGGCTGCAGATTACACATAAATTTTAGCAAGCAGGCAAACTTGCAAATACAGAATCCATGATGAGGATAGACTCCATAGCTTAATACTGACCAGCAATGTTCCAGACACTGGCTGTTCCATTAGCATGGGCAGTGCAGAGACCTCAACTACCACGGCTGAACATGTAGCATGGGTCAGAATTAAACTTTCGTGTTTATGTCTCTTAAACTTTGGGATTGTTGGTTACCTCAATGTAACCTAGCCTATTCTGACTTCAACACTCCTTGACCTTGAAATTTCACTGCAAAACTTAATAAATATACTTACACATCTGAACAAAGATATATGAAGGATATAGAACAGTAGTCCCCAATCTTTTTGGCACCAGGGACTGGTGCTCCTATGAGAATCTAATGCCTGACGATCTGAGGTGGAGCTGAGGTGGTGATGCTAGCAGTGGGGAGTGGCTGCAAATACACATGAAGCTTTACTTGCTCAACTGCCGCTCACCTCCTGCTGTGCAGCCTGATTCCTAACAGGCCATGGACCAGTATCGGTCCCTGGTCCAGGGTTGTGGACCCCCGATATAGAATGTTTATAGAAGAATACACAAGAAACCAGTAACTCTGATCATCTCTGATAATCAAAATTAGGAAAGTAATGTGGCACTTTGTTTTTACTCAACAGTTTTCTGTTTGAAATTATATTTTTTAATGAAAAGACAAAAATACATTTTAAAATATATATTAAAAGAACTTATGTGTTTTTTAAAAATCAGGCCTTCATATTTCTCTTAAAATTAGGCATTATCGGCTATACTGGACCAAAAATTTCTAGAATGCTTAGATTGTTGTCTTTATGAATTATTTTATCATTAGGGACAGATTATCGCATTACTTATGTGAAAAAATGAATTTGAGCTATTTTCAATTATTTTTAATCACTCAACATTATTGTTTATTTCTATAGAATAGTGCTTTTTTTTCTCTTTTCTGGAGACCCAAAAGCATCATTAGAGCAGTACAGCAGTAGAACAGTTTAGAAACCAGCAAAGCCTTGTTTCCTGGGGGAGTCAGTACATTTATGGATAGCCTAGTTTGCTGTCACTGGGTACCAAACTCATGTAACTTATCTATCTAGACCACTGGGATAAATCAAAAAGTACCAGAGGATGCAATGATTGCCTTCCAGAAATAATGGCTCATAATCTTTGGATAAATGTGAGAATATTACCTCTTTGTAAAACATTTTTCGGATAAAAATGCATCTTGTTTGTAAATGTGTCCTCAGAAATTTTATTATAGGTATTATTTTAATTGAAAATTTAAGGTGACACTATTATAGAAAATACTTTAAAAATTAAAAAATATCACATAATTTCTTTACCTTACCATTCATTTAACATATTTTTCTATCAAAAATACTATCTTTATTCTTATTATAATCTTTCTGTCTTGTCCGCAAGTATACATAGATTTACTGAGTACAACTTGAGTGTATATATCTATTTTCTATATTATGTTTTAATCTAACTTAATTCCAAAAAAATTGCCAATGTTTTTTGAACAATTTTCCTTATTGTTTACATTGATAACATTCCTGTATTAGTGAGTCAGTGCCACATTATTTAAATAAATTCTCTTCAAATCCGATTAATGTTTACTTACATGAGAATAATTTTTAAAAATGATTTATGTGTAAGGAGACTGTTTAGAAAATAGCATACTACCAGGTAAATATATCTTTACAGAAAAAATCCTGTATACTGTATACATATCTATTTTATATGTAAAAGAATGATTAAGTAAAAATATATGTGTGTATATAATCTATATATACATAGTTAATATATATGGTGACAATAGCCAATAAAAAAATACAAAAATTTGTTTTATATCATGTAAGAAAAAAGTTACTTAGCTATATAGTTAAGGTTGAGGAAATAGATCCCAAGTTTACATATATAAATTTATTTGAAAACTAAAGTTGAATTTAGTTGTTTGATATGTTGCAAAGCATCATTCTTAAACAATAATAATTATGCCCTCTGACACAGGGCTGTTCTGGCACACAAACTTGGTGACATTGAATATAACTAAATCAAGGAATAAAACGTCTTTGTGTTTTACTATGAGTATAAAATCATCATTATTCATTTAAATTGTCACTATGTTCATAGAAAATGCCAGTCTGATACCTTGTTCTAACCATAAAATTATCATCATTTTCAGATTATTTCCCATTTATCCTGCTACATTATGAAGGTTCATTTTTAATACAGGAAAAGGAAGGTAACAGGTGACTAATAAATAGGAAATCTGTTTCCAGTCTGTTTAAATATATACAGTTCTAAAAAATTAATCTTCATAAGGCATTGAAGAAGCAAGAAATTTGATCTCTGTTTGATTTTGTATTAAGTGAACTGCTTTCAGTTAAAAAGTAGAAAACAAGGTAGTTTGTGACTCAGGTAACTGAAACATTCAAGATATAGTTGTCCAATAATGTTAATAAGCTCCCAATTTCATTGTGACTCTCTACTCATCTCTACAATATTAAATTTACCTAAGCCTGGACATCCTTGTGCTCTCAGATTAATTACTGGTTTGAACCAGAGTTATATGCTTTCTTATATATAATACAGGGGAGCAGAAATATGTTTTCTCCCTGTAACCACCACACAAAACCTTGGACTTCCTTTTACCTTGAACCAACCAGTTTCCTTGTCAACCTCTGCATGTGGAGATCAGAAGAATGTGATCCCTGACAGGGTTGTTTGTAGAGAGTTAATTTCAACCATATTACATGGCAGAAAAATCTTTAGATCTGATTATGAAAAGAGAAGAGATAAACAGTTTCCAGGAAAATAAATACAATATATTTTAAGAGTAAATTTTTCTTTGAAGCAATAAGTCTGTTCTAAAGTATCCACTTATTCTCTTCCCCCCCAAAAAAAACCTTTTTTCAAAGAAGGGATTACATAATTACATTTTTATTTTTATTTTATCTATATTTAAAGATCATGGGAAAAAGAGACATAATTAATCTTATCAATTAAAAATTTTTTAGCTATTTATTTAATTAATATTTATTGAAAACGAATTAGATTCCAAACACTATTCTAGGCACTGAGAAGAGAACAGTTGACAAAAGTAGAATCTCTACTCTCAAGGACCTGACACCCAAGAATAGGCAACCAACAATGAACAAACAATAAACAACCAATGAACAAAGAATAGGCAACCAAATAATGAACAAAGAATAGGCAACCAACAATGAACAAACAGTCTAGTAACAGTAATTTCAGAAAATGAAAAGAATTAGAATAATGAGAGAGAGAATGATTCGGAAGGGGCAGTAATGACTTAGTTATAATGGTCAGGAAATCTCTGAAAATGTGACATGAAATCTGAAAACTGAAGAAGAATCTAGCCAGCAAATTGGAGGCGTTAGGAAAGAACACTCTGCTTGCAGAGGGGGTGATAAGTGCGGAAATAGAGATAAGAACAAGCTTAATGTGTTGGAAAGATAAAGATTTCCAACACGACTGGAGGAGAATGGCGGGAGATAAAGTTGGAGAAAGGCCGTGGCCCAAATGAATAAAGTCTTATAAATCATAGCACGTTGTTTGCGTTTCATTCTAATTGAAATAAGGAGACCACACATTACCAAACATGCTTATTCTGGCTGCCCAGTATTTGACTACCTTTTCTACATAGAGAGACCTTTCTCACCTTACAAACCTTGGTAGGAAAAAAAGCATACACTTTACACTCTAGAAATTGAAACTTTTCCAGCTTCTATTGAAGCTTTAAAAGAGTCACAGGAAATATAAGAAATTGTCTTAGATGATGATAGTGGTTGTACAGAGACTGAGTTCTTAAGAAGTTGACATCAGTATTCAGACTCCTGGGGTAACTACATCGACCATTGGCAACAAAGGCCATCAAAAGGTCCTCAGTGGACCAGTTCTGTAGTGTGACTGTGATGTGGCCCCTACCTGTGTAGTCCTGAACCTGATCCTCCTAATTCCCCCCAGAAATTCTTCAAACTACCAATATCCTTCTGTTAAAGGATTTTCCACTTATATTAGTATATTATTTAGTGTCGTATAACAAATTATTTCCAAATTTACCAACTTGAAACCACAATAATCATTTATTATCTCACATAGTTCTGTGAATCAGAAATTTGGGGATGTCTCGAGTGAGTGGTTCTGTTTCAGAATTTCTCTTATAATTGCAGTCATGATGTTGGTCTGGGATTTATTCATTTGAAGGTATAACAGGAACTGAAAGATCTACTTCCAAAATGCCTCATTTACATGGCTGTTATCGAGAGTCCTAAGTTTCCCACTGGCTGTGGGCAGGAGGCCTTAAGTTCTTTACCATGTAGAGCTCTCCCAGGGGCTCCTTCATATCCTCATGATATGGCTGTTGGCTTCCTCCAGAGAAAGGGACCCAAGAAGAGCAAGATGGAAACAGCAAGTCTTTTATGATCTAGCTTCAGAAGTCATATTTCATCATTCCAGCAACATCTTATTGGTTACACAGGTCAGCTTTATCCTGTATAGGAGCAGACTGCACTAGAATATGGATACTAGGTTGCATCTTGAAGACTGGCCGCCAGAATTAGTAGAATGGTTTCTACTCTTTGCAAATAAGGACTTTTAAAGCCATTTGATATTTTTAAGCTGAGGCGTCATATGCTCTGTTTAAAAGTTTTAAGAGATTATTTCAATTGCTATATGGAGAATGGAGTGTTGAGGTAAAAGTGAAAACAGGTGGCTTTTGCTATATTTCAAGTGAGATATGATGTTAACATGGTAGATATAAAATGGTGAAATTTGTTCAAGGTCAAGTCACACTTGTAGAGATCAGCCATAAATTTTGTTAATTTCATAAGAGTATTTGAGGGAAATCTATAAAGTAAGAATGTTTCCAAATTTTAGTCTCAATGACAGGTTGTATATAAGAGCCATTTATAGAGATAGAAACAAGAGGTAGAAGAATAGGTTTGTAGAGGGAAATTAAGAATTCTGTTTTAAATGTAAGCTCAATATGACATATTAGACACTCCAGGGGAGATATAGCTTAGATTGTTAAATGGGTGTAGAGTTCAGGGCAGAGGATCAGAGCCAGAAGTATAAATTTGCTGTCTTCAGGCAACAGATGATATTTAAAGCCATTTTCTCTATTGATTTAGTAGACCCATCACTGTAGAATGCAACTCAGTTGAATTACATAAACATTACGTGAATATTGAATTAAATTAAATTTTACATAAATAAAATGTAATTACTGAAATAAAGCAATTCTATCATTTCCATGGGCTTCTACAATTTAAAAAATTAAATAAATAAAAATACGTGTCCTCTACAAGAGGAAGATAACAGGACACAGTATCCTTAGAATAAACTTATTATTAATCATTCAACCCAATATTTGAAGCTTCAATATTATTAAACCAGACACAAAAATGTTGTTTCAAATTTACTTTAGTTACAATTCAGCCAGCTTGAAATCTTGAGAAGTTTATTAATATTGATATTTTCAAAGAGCATATTATATAGCAGAGAAGCATCACTACTAGGTATTATAAATGACTTAAAATAAGAAAGGTAATTGAATTACCATCTTTGGGAATCAAAACTTCAGAAGGCTCTTCCTCAAGACTGGAATCACTCTAAGCAATGATTCTCAGTCACTCCCCCGACCCCTCACTAGAGCAGAATAGATCCTGAGTTGAGTTAGATAATAGATCCTTGTGAAGGTACATCCCAAAACATAGTTTATTTATCCAAGCCAACTATTCTGGTCACATGTATTTATTCAGAAATGTGTGTGTGTGATTGATAATGTTTTACTGCTGAGCATCTGTCTCTTGTCTTCCTATCCTTTTACTTTCTAAAATATCAGTTGTGTCATTACATTACTGATTCATCCTTATTAAATTGGCCCTGTAGACTGTGTACGTTTAAATCTCCAATTCTTGTCAAACACGCATAACAATATTGATATCTTTGATTATTATCACTATAAAAAGAATTAAAGTAAATATTTTATCAAACCAAAACAATAGTCACACTATTGATGCATAGTCAATGACTACTGACAGTTAAGTGACATTTTTTTCCAACTGGAATTTTCATTCCAATTCTAAAAAGAGACACTAGTTTCACAAGCTATAAAAAAAAAAAACCTTTATTATCTGAGTATGATTGACATATTCACCATTCAGTTCAGTATAGATTAGTCACTGACATCTTTTCAGCTAAAATTCAAAATTTATAAAACTGCATTTCTTATATTCCTCAAATCAGGTAACCCGCACAGTAAATCTATTTTTACAAATGTCTTAGTTTTAATCACCCAAGCTTGAAATTTTGGAGTTGCTCTTGACATACCCTCTCTTAAACTCCCAACACCTAGTCAATAATTAAGTTTTTATATTAAAAAATTAAGCACCTATTGTATACTGTGCGCTTAGAATGCAAAGACAAATAAGATCGTACTTAAACACTTCAGGAACTCACACTATTTGTATTTATTTCTTCTTCTATTTTTCTATTGAAACCAGTCTTTGCTAGCTTTCTTGACTCCACTCTCTCTCATATCCAGTTTATCCTAAACATTGATGCCAGATGAATCTCAGAAAAAAAAAATGCTTTGTTTACATTATAGTCTTCCTCAAACTTTTTTAATCATTCCACTTTTTCTGCACAGTTGTTATATATCTTTACTAGGTATTCAAGACACTCAATGATATGTTCCTCATCCTACTTTGAAGATCTCTGTCCACTCCACTGAATCTTCTGTTTTATCTAAACTAGTCCACACATTATTCCTACACAAGCCATATATAGCTCTACTATCAAGCCTTAGTTCCTACTGTTTCCCTTGCCTGAGATGCATACTTCCCTGCACTAAGTGTATCTAAGTAGAATAAGTTTAAAAGTATACAATTTTTATATAACTTTAAAGGCACCTATTTTTTAAGAGCATTAGACACTTATTGAATAAAACTAAATACTTTTCAAGTATATATTCTATTTTTCCACTAGATTGCACATAACTTCAGCTTCCTGATTTTGAGGTACATATAATCTAGCTGGAAAATAGAATATATACATGAAAATCAAGTAGATATATTTTTAAAACCTTCCTCCCCTGTAAGAACTTAAATATTTACTATAGAAATTTTTTTTAATTTTATACTAGAGATTATTTTATCAGAAATAAGATTCTCTATATTGTAAATCTAATTTTTCTTTGGATAATTGAAGCCTTTACACTTTTGAGCTCATCTTAGAGTTAATTATACAATATTAATTTATTTCTGTGAATTAGAGTGCTTGTCATAATTCCATTATTACACTCAAAATTGTAGAACTTGGGACTAGAAGGGGCTTGATAAGTACTCAGATAGAGAAACTGAGGCTCAGAGTGTTTCTGGAAGGCACATAGTTAAAAATTAGAAGTACCATAACTGGATCTCATCTCACCTGTCCAGTGTTTTTACTCCAACATCCAGACTATAAGGGGCCAACCACACTAAAAAAGGTATATTGCGGGAGTGAAATTAAGCAATATTAATCCCTAATTTTCCTCATAATACACTTAAGACATATGTAATAATACTCCACTAATTTAAATGATGTAAGAATGATGCATCTTTTTCTAAAATTAATATTGATTAGAATTTTAGTGTTGACTTATCTGCATGGTGAAGAGAAGCCTCTGGTTTATTATATCTTTGTGTCATTTTTTAACCTTGTTATTTTAAAACAAACACTTTAGATGTTAATCCGAGAGTAAGTTTTGAATAGCCATAAATTAGTTTCTAAATTCCACCTAACAATAGCCTTACATGGATTGAAAATAAAATTAATTGGTTGAATATTTACTGTGTGGCAAATTTTTTTCAGAACTTTATATGAATTGATTTGTTAAAAGCATACAAAATCCCTATAAGGATTCTGTTATCAAATCCATTTTACGGATGAGAAATGTAACGCTCCAAGGTTAATAAACTTGCTCAATGGCACACAGCATCTTCCAACTCCAAATATCAGCCTCAAGACTTTCTTTTTATCCATTATGCCACACTATCTATTGCTCTCTCAGAACTGTAGTCTTATTTTTATGAAAGTATATGGCTTATATCTCTAAAAATAGAGAACAGAGGAAAACAGCTTACCATTCTTTAGTCATCAAATCTTCAACGAAAAGTTGCAAATCTCTGGAGCTAATTGGTCTAAAATATCCTTTATAATAATAAGAGATGATAGCAAACTTGTCAAATTCACATAACATCCATTTTGAATTATTTATTTCAGTAACATAAAATGTTAGTACTTCTTCCTGTTTTTTTTTTTTTTTAACAAATAATGTCTTTTCATTTGCCTCCTTTATTAGCTGTTTTTCTGTCACCAGTTAAATTGTAATTTCTCAGGTTTTATTTTTCTGCTATGCTGTGATTCATTGAGTGTGAACACAAATTCAATCCACCAAATATTTTTCTCTTTGTAGTGCTTAGTCTGATAAATGGAAATGATGACAACACAATGAGAAAGAATCTTTGATCAGAAAGTTGTTCGTGTAGCATATTAAAGGATTTGGTAGAAGTGATAGTGTACAATTCATAGCATGATGGACTATCCACCAGCTTTTAATTAAAAGAGAAATGATGTAATAAATAGAATTGCTACATTCTCCAAGGCAGCCTTAATTTTTTAAAGCTTGTTCATGATTTATGTTTTGAGAAAGTGGGAATTTTATTAAAAAATAATTGAGTTCCATTGTGTTTCTGCATGTACAGAAATTTGATGATGGTTATCAGGCTCTTATTATGGGGTCTATTAGCATGCTAGATATAGGGTTCCCTTAAGAATGCTTCAAATTATATTTGCCCATCAATTGCCTATTGTCAATACATTGCATAATATTCAAATTTCTTTACACCCCTGTCTACCTAAGGAGGTGCTCAGAAAGTCCTCAAAGATGTGGCAGTTGATCGAGATATTCCTTCTCTTTAATAATGATAACTAGAGTTTTAGTATATGTTACGTGCAAGGAACTGGCTAAACACTTCCCATTTAGCCCTCACTCGATCCTCATAGTAGCGCTATTTGACAAAGTGCTATTTTTAATTTCATTTTCATACAGAAAAGAGACATAAACAAGTAAATTACCTAACTAGGAGGTATTTGAGCTCAAATTCTAACCAAACTGTCTGGTTCCAGAGTGTATGTTTTATCGACCCAGCTATAGTCCCTATCTGTCCTTCCTCTTGGCCTACAGCCACAAAAAGTGGACAAAACCAGTCTGTGGTCAGTCTTGAATTGGGTCACCATAGTGTACCTATTTGTGTACTCAATGCTGAGAGGTGAAAGTAAGGATATTAGAGTGGGAAACCAAGGACCTGAGACTTGGTAAGATAAGAGTTCTACGGTATGAGAAAAAGAGACTAGACTGACAGCAGGGGAGAATCTCCTAAGTTTCCAGAGACAGTTCCAGACTTTCCGATTTCCTCTTTGGCCTCATTATGCTGATATATAAATAAAGAGGACTGATAACCTGGGCTCCTGAGTCCCGATCTCATTTGGAAGCCATAGAATACTAAACTCCTTAGAAAGCTTCACGATGTCTCCATGAATGTGCTCCCATGACATCATGGAGACATCATCATTAAAAGAAGGATTTCTCTCATTTGTAAAGAATTAAAATTTATTTTCTCAGCAACTCTGCCCTAAATGAAGATTCACCACTCCTATGGAAATTCTTCTCAATCCACTCTCCCACTCAACCCCATCCTTCCTGTGACACAAGAGTCACTTGCTTTGGCCACTTTTTCCCCTTAGAAATAACCAGGATAATTTATTGACATCATTTTTAAAGTAAGCACCAAGAACTGGTTTAGATATCAAAATATTTAGCATGTACAAATTGATTTTACTAAAGTTGTAGCTCAAAAAAAAGTAAATAGAATTAAAATTGCTATTGTTAGTCAAACACAAATAAAAATTGTAGCTGTTCTTTTTGTGTGTGTGGCTGCAGAACTACATTATTTATTGAAGAGCTACCAAATGGTTTATTATCTATTTTAGAAAACAATGTATTAAGTATACATTCAACAATGGTGCCGTAATGAAAAGCAAATAAAAGAGCTCAGTTAAGAATTTTGAACCAAAAGATCGTATTTGATATCTTCCTCATATGGGGCATAATTATAGCTTTTTATTATGTAAAACTATTGGTTCAATTTTATCGTGCAGAAAAATTGCTTGGCACAATTCACAAATTAAATTCACTATTTTACTACCGAATAGAAATTTTGTTTTAAAATACACTTAAACCTGTACAAATTATAATTGGTTGTCTACAATGGGCTGATATCCTAACCACTTCACCACCTCTCTGCATACAGCCCAATGCCACTGATGCCCCATAAGAATACCATCTGCCTCTGGTCTTACAGCTCAAGGGATTTTCCAGCTCTGTCTGCCACTTCTATTTACTCTCTAGTCTAGTTTCCATAGCTCCCAACTGTTGCAGCCTATGCAGAATCTGTCATTCTGTGTACTAACAACAGCACAGTCGGGCTGTCTGCTGGGTTTTGGTTTCAGCTTCCCTGGCACACCTCCAGGACTGCTTTGCTTCACATATTGCCTGGAGCAGGCAAGTAAGTCCCTCCTTACCCACAAAGCTCCCCAGTCTGCATTCTCAAGCCTGATTCACAGTGCCAAAGGAGAGAAATTGACAGTAATGAGCAAGTGTTAGTGCAATAAAAGTTGCAATTTCCCAACTTCTTTCAGAGATTTTAGGGAAAATAACAGAAATAAGTGAGGATTCAATTGAAGATTTAGAAGCATAATTTTTATATAAAAATGATTAAAAGAACATAAAATCTCTGACCAAAACATAAACTGTAGACTACAGCTATTCACAAAATTAGACACATATCTGATATGTTTGAAATATTCTAAGAGAAAAGAAAAATTACCGACGTCCATTTACCTACAGTACACACAAATTATTTTATACACTGACACAAATGTATAGACTAACCTGAAACTTTTGTTACAAACCTTCTCAGTACCCCCTGAACACAAAACAACTTACGAAATGGAGCCACTTACAGCAGAGCTGTCTAGTATCTATATTTAAAAAGAAAAATTCAGAAGTAAAATTAATTTGAATATATTTTATTTGACACAATATATCCAAATTATTTCTATAAAAATTTTACGTACAAAATATAATTATATAAGTATAATAAAATATAAAATTAT
>NW_006436298.1:43781100-43808739 GCF_000325575.1 Pteropus alecto
AACAAAGTCTTTGATCTCTTAAACTTATAGCAAATCTCGGATCGGACTAGCCACATTTCAAGTTCTCAACAGTCACATGTAGCTTGGGACTACCATATTGACAGCACAGCCTTAGAGGAATGGATACTTCCTACCAAATTCCTAGAAAAAGAATTATTTTTGTAATGAGAATATATTCTTAAAAGAAAATTAGATGAAAAATTTATACTTATTAGTATCCTAAAATAATTTAAAATATTTAATTTTCACCAAAAACAAGTCCTTACTTGAAATACTCACTTATCCACTATCAATAAGTAATCACAAGCTATAGTTTTGAATTCTTACTGTTGCCAGATAAAAAATTTGAGATCTCACATTCTGGGCACTGATCTGGCTGGATTTTCCACATAAAGCTTGCCCAGCCCATTCTATGGAAATATGGTTCTGGGACAAAGAAAGACAGGCTAATGGAATAGTATATGCAGTAAAAAGAATATAAAACAACGAGGCATAAGAATCAGTGTACTTTCAATTCTATTGGCAGTTTCGGGGATGACATAATCTTTCCACAAATTCTTATTTCCTTAATTAACTTTTTATGCTCTCTTCTCTTTATCTCAAAGCGACTCTACAAATTAATGAGAATTGATTTCATAGTAAGGTTTTCCTAAGTAGAAGAGCCCTACTTTTATAAAGGTAATTTTAGAAAAATCTTAAATTCTATAGGGAAAAATACTAACATTTTTATTTTAAAAGCCAAAACTAATACCAAAAATGTCATCCTATAATTCATTAAGCAACACCACAGTTATGTATTCATTTATTCAATCAACCAGCATCCTATGAATAGACATTATATGCCACAGGTAGTGCATGGTACAGAAATAAAACAAAGAACATCCCAGCTCCTGCCTAGACATTTACGTCCTATCAGAAGAGACAGACTGTGCATTGTCCGTCCTCATATTGGAACTGTGTGAGGTACTCCTAGAAAAGTATGCACAGGTCATTTGGAGAGGCAGTGAGAAGGCACCTAACCTCACTTAAGTGGGCCAGTTATCTCAGAAAGTAGTAACAGCTAATCTGAGCCCTGAATGACAAATAGAGGTTTTAAGGCCAAAGTAAGGGAAGAAAGAGAAAAAAGTGTTATTTGAAAGAACTTGAGTTCTAATGAGACATTCTTTTGTGAAACTTTAAGAAAGCTTATGAAGGTTTAAGAAAGTTCATGTGGCTAGTCTATAAATGTGAGGAAAACATGGCAAGCAGTGAAGCTGAGGAATTAAGTAAGCAGAAGCCAAATTTTGAAGGGTGTAGTAAAGCCATTCCAAGGATGAGGAGCTACTGAACGGATTTATGTAGAAAAAGTGGTTTATTAATTATGCATTGTAAAATTAGTCTGGCTGTCTTGTGGATACCACATGGCCAGGAAGCAATATTAGAGTGAGGAAAACTCATAGAAAGAATGGTATATTTTAACAACTGGTGACTATCTGGACATTCAGTGATATAGAGGGAAAAGAATAGGATGATTCCCAGGTTTCTTGCTCTGGCATTAAAAGGGTGCTACTGTCATTTATTAAGGCAGGGGATCATAATAATAAATGCTAACTCAAGTACTTACTCTGTGCCAAGTATTGTACTTGTTTTTTGTATTAAGCAATTTAATCTGCACAATGACCATATGAAGCAAGTACTATAATTATCCCAACTTAGCTGCTGCAGCAACAAAGAAACAGAAACTTAATAACTAAGGTCACACAACTAAATAGGTATTGGAGCCTAGGTTTCGATTCAAGCATGTGTCTCTGGAGATACCAGTCTTGGCCAGTACATTGAGAACACATTGAAAGTACAGAAATATGGAAAGTCGACTTTTCCAATATTTTGTTTTGATCCATAACGGTTTCAAAGAATGTTACATTGCTGCCATAATTTATGAAATAGTCCTGTGAAGAGATGCATGCTCAAAGGTGTTTATTTAAAAAAACTTTATTCAACTAAAAATCTTCCAACAGTATCTGACTTTCTGCTTTACTAGCCAACATGATTCTTTTAGGACTTTTAACCTGAAATTGTTAAGACATGCCCATCCATAAAGGATTTTACATTAAAAAAGCAACAAAAATATGTTCTGGAAGGCATTTTTATTTGGAGTTTTAAATCCTAATTGTGAGTGGGTTATTGTTAGGGTGACGAAAGTCTCAGTTTGAGCATATGGCATCTGCTTTATGCTTGTTATCAGTATACAATTATTAATAGTAACAATCCCTTAACTAACAGAGATACTTTAGAAAATAAATGAATTGGTCATCCTAGGTGTTGGGCATGCATAAAGGAGAAAACATCCCTATATCTTGATACTGTGTATATTTGTAAGTATGAGAGTGTGTATGGAATTCCTTGTGTTACCTATTCTCGTCCCTATTTTTCGAAACCTCCACCTCGCCTACTCCCCCACTCTACCTTCCTGAGCCTACATAGCTACATGTGATCCTTAAAATTAAAGGCTATGAACCCTCTATAACAAAGCTCAAAAATTATTTTTAAAAAGTGTAGAACTGAAAGATTCAGAATGACACTGAGCAAATGTTCCCTTTTCCTGATTTTGAAGGCCAGATTTTTAAAAGATTTCAAGGACTGGGGAAATTGAGAAGGGAGAAGCCACATAAGTAAGAAAGATATAGAAACCACATTAGCACCAACCACATCCAGGGCAGGAATCCAAGCAGAATCTATGTTGTGTTATTTTGTACATAACTTTCTGGTATGACCAGTTGCCAACAGTCATGCCTGGTGCACCTGTTGACTAATTTGATGGGGCTCTACTCAGTCCTTCCACATGCTCCATCAGACCCTCCCCAGTGCAGACATCTCCACTACATCCACTGATAACATCTACAAGAAGCACAGATGAGATAAGACTCACAAGCAGCAATGGAACACCAACCCAAGAACCTAGAAAACTTCCATGAAGCCATATGTACACACAAGGTAGGTGGGCTGAATGCTGATGCTCCATTTTCCTCTCCCACCTTAAATTCTCTCTCTCTCTCTCCCTCCCTCTTTTCCCCCCTCCCTCTCCCACTTTTCTCTCACACATACACCATCCCATCTGAGGCATCGGATATGTAAGTGAATGAAGCTTCAAATGATTCTATCTCCCAGACCTGAAGCTTGCCCAGCTGTCACTGAGTGGAAAGAGTTGAGCTATGCTCACCAAACCCTGTCAAATGGCAGATTTGTGAGAATAAACACTCTTGGTTAACCATTAAGTTTTGGAATTGTTGGTTAAGCAGCATCGGATAACCAGAACAAAGAGAGGCATGATTGGTAGCATTTGCTGATTCCTGTTGTGTGAATACTCCCACCATGTATGACTTCTACCTGCTAATGGTTTAACAACTGGTTCTCAAATTTCATATTATCATCGGTTCTCACAAGCTAGTGCAAACCAGCTCAAGCACAACACTGATTGTCCCTGTGGAGCTTACATTCTGTCAAGGAAGGATTGATTCAACATTCATACATTGTAAGTCACCATATCAACAGACTAAAGAAAACAAAAATCATCATGATAACAGCTGTAGAAAAGTGTTTGACAAAATTCAACATGCAGTTATGTTAAAAATTTTGAGCAAACTGAGAAAAGAATTGTCTCCAAAATCCTATAGCTGATAGTATACTTAATAGCAAAAAACTGAATGTTTTTTCCCCAAAATTGGAAACAAAACAAGGATGTTCATTCTGATTATTCCTATTCAACATCATTAGGGAGGTTCTAGCCAGTGCAAGAGAACAAAAACAAAAAAGGCATACTGATTAGAAAAGAGAAAGTATCTGTAGTTATAGACAACATGTTTGTTTATATATATATATAAAAAAAATCAAAGCTAAAAAAGAAGATACTAGAATAATTGAGTTTAGTAAGTTTGTAGGAGACAGTCAATATACAAAAGTCAATCATGGTTCTAGATGATAACGATGAACAACTGAAAACCGGAACTGAAAAGTCCGGAAAACATTAAGCCCAGAAAACATTAACTTCTTAGTTATAAATCTAACAAAATATGTGTAAAATCTGCACACTAGAAACCACAAAACAGTGATAAAAAAAATGTAAAAGTCTTAAGAAAATATAAGGAAATATATCATGACCATGGATTACAAGACAATACTGTTAAAATGTCAGCTCTCTGGAAACTATCTGATAGATTTAATAATTCTAATCAAAATTTCAGTGGCATTTTTTGTAGAAATTGATAAGCTGATTTCAAAATGTATGGAGAAGCAAAGAAGTAAAATAGCCAAAACAAATTTGAAGAGGAGCAACAAAGTGAACTTATACCACCAGATTTCAAGACTTCGCATAAAGCCACAGTAATCAATGCAGTATGGCACTGGAGATAAAAAAAAAAAAAAAAAACGAACATATAGATCAATGGAGTAGAATATAGACTCCATAAATAGACCCCTACATACACTGTCAATTGATTTTCTACAAATGTGCAGTTTAGAGGGGAAATGATATTCCTTTCAACAAATGGTACCAGACAATTAAACGTATACAATTGAACCCGGAACAATGTGGGGGTTAGGGGTGTCCACCAACCATGGAGGTGAAAATCCACTTATAACCTAAGTTGGTCCTCTGCATATCCAGATTTCCAACCATGAAAGGAAGATAAAGGAGACCCTTGAATAATGCAGGTTTGAACTACGCGAGTCCACTTATATGTGAATTTAAAAATATATTTTCCAACTTCTGGCACTTGAGTACTCAGAGTTAATGCTCAATCATTTTTTGAATTTACTTCTCTTGGAAAACTTATGTATTCTATCACAGCAGTCATTATATATTCAGATCTTCTATCTAGTTATATTGTCCTTTGGTTTAAGTAGTTTCCTGCCTTCCTGAAACTTACATTGCAATGGGAGAGAAAAAATAAATAAGCTAACATAAGCTGTATCACATTAAGTTCTGAGATCAATTATATAAGAGAAATTCTTTAAATAAGTAGATGTATGGGGAACATTTAATGGATAATTCATTTTAAGAAGAAATAAGAGTAACCCTCTTTAGTAATGTATGAACTACCTATAACCTATAGAGTGTATGTTTAATTAAAAGCAGTAATAACCCTTATTAATTTATCCATCAAAGCCGTTTTCATGCTTTTTTTTTGTCTCTATGAATTAAAGGTAACAATGTTTTATTATAGTCATCATTCATAGTTACAGAATTTTTAGTTTTTACCCAAGTAGGTAAGGTTATTACGTCATTTGTATTAAACTATTGTGAGTTGTCTTCTCAGCATCCATCTCTCCTTTCCTCTACCAATAGAACTCTGAATTACATCAAAGAAGACATCTCCACTACATCCTACATCAGCAATGCTGATCCAATTCCCTGCTTCAGTGGAAAGCTCTGTTTAGTGTAAGTTAATCATATCTTTCCTTTTTCCTGACCACAGTGATTAATATAAGAATGGAAAAATAAGTCATTTAGAGTCAATTGGACTTGGAGAGACATTTCCTGGAATAAAAATTCTCTTCTTTAACAGGAGTAACCAGAACAGATGTCTTTTTCTCTTGTTCTAAATATATAATTTACCTACCCCTGATATGTCTGTAGCCAACTTTGGGGTCACAGGAGCAAGTCAATTTGAGAATGGAGTGAACATCAAGAAAGTAGAGCACAGAAATGTATTCTGATCATATCTTTGAACCCTGAATCCAACTATTTATTTTATTTCTTTCAACTGGATTAGGTCATATTTTCTAAAGAATCCTGATACTAAGGAGGCTGGTATATAGCAAAACCCAAACTAGAATATTTCATGGTTTTTTTCCCCCCATAAAAACTTTTGTAATAAGGTTTTCTGAATCTTTGGTCTAAAAGACATAGCATCATGATACTGCATACCTTGTAATAACTCAACTCTTTTTCTCTCCCACTTTGGTTCTGTCTCAGTCTCCTCAGGCCTCACAACATTTCTATAGGGGTGCATCCCATAACAGTATAAAAACATTCTATTTAATTGCAAAACATATTTTTTCACAATGATTCACAAAATAAGTGTGTTGGATATGTTATTAAATACCTTGGAAATTTCGTAAAAGACAAACCTTGAAAATTAGTGCAGATTCTCCTTTGAGCACCTGTGTCTCAATGCCTTTCTGTCTTAATTGGAGCTTTAGTGTAGTGAA
This sequence comes from Pteropus alecto, assembly GCF_000325575.1. Taxonomy (NCBI): domain Eukaryota; kingdom Metazoa; phylum Chordata; class Mammalia; order Chiroptera; family Pteropodidae; genus Pteropus; species Pteropus alecto. The sequence goes on from NW_006436298.1 coordinate 43,787,290, forward strand.
ACACTTAAAGTATCTCTGGTGCTAGTACATGGATACTTGGGAATAAAGGTCCATGTAATGTTGTTACACTGGAAAAAAGTTATAAGAGTCCTATTCTTTATATAGCATATACTTGTAACAAAGTTTTGGATCACCCAACATAGTTATTTCCTTTTTCTTTTAATTTTTTAAGATAAACAAAAATTACTGAGAAACAGCTTCATTTGGACTTGATTTGGACTATTTTTAAAGTTTTCAGGGAAAACTATTATATATCCTACCACCTTAACACTACAATAATACAAATATTTGTACATTTCCTTCTAGAGTTTGTCTATGCACATATTTTACATAGTTACCTTCAAATTTTATATTGATTGCTTTGCTGTTTTTTCATCTAACATTTTAATGCTATAATTTTTTTTCTGTGTTGATGCATAGTCTGAATAATTATTATTTTCATGTCTTCATAACATTTCATTAAGCGCATGACAGAATGTAATTAGCCATATTTACTGCTATTACCTTTTAGAGAAAACACATATTTATCTGATCACTTCTCCGCAAAACATAATGTCAGATATTTAAAAAATTGTTTGGATATAGAAATCTTTTTTTTAGCAGAGAATTTACCTTTGGCATATACCGAAGGACGCAGGGCAATCAAACTCTAAGGCCAGCATACACTGAGTCAGATAGACCCACTCAGGAAGGCTTATTCATCTATTTCAATTTGGAAAGTCAATTTCTCAGTTGAAGGCCCAGGATAGCTCTCTGCCTACCTTCTTTAAATTGACTATGAGGAAATAGATTACCCATCAGTGTCCAGCTGCTTGCTACGTACCTGGCCTAAGCACACAGATGAACACTGGGTCTGGCATTGGCTTTTAATTTTAAAATATTACAAAACTCATTTAGGCCCTCAAATTTACCAAATCTAAACTTTAGAATTTCTTAACTTTCACTTCTCTAAAACATTCATAAGGCTCATCTCTCATAGATACTTTTCAATTTTTTTTTTTTACAAAGTCAAGTTTCTCTTTCCTATCTATTCTCTACATGATATTGCTTACTTTTGGAGGTACGGCCACCCTCAGAAGAAAAAGGGGACAGACCTATTTAGTAAAGGCTCTTTACTGTCTTTAAAACTTTAGAGTCGACATAAAAATAAAAGTGTGATAGCTAACATTTTTTGAGGACTAATTATTAACCAAGCACAGTGCAAAGTACTTTACATATTTTTAAATTATCACAAAAAAAACTGCGGAGACAATATTATTAACTTCATTTTTAGAGGAAGAAATGGAGTTTTTAAGGTTTACTAATAACTTATTCAAGATCACATTATGTGTAAATGTTAATGTTGAGACAGGATTGACGTTTAATTCTACTTAACTTAAAAATCAACAAAGGTAATCCAAGAATTAAATACCAACATAATTCAAAGACAAGAAAATGAGAGCTTTACTAATGATATGAAAATAGACTATTTTCTACACACATTTCTGTGAGTGTAGTATGCCTCCTCACATTCCCTAATAGGAAAACCTATAAGGGCATTATTTCTAGACGGGGCTCCAGACAGTGGTCTAGGCAACCACTGCCCATTATCTGGGGCAGAATGAAAAACGTGAATCTTATTGCCATTCTAGAATACTGATAGGCCCACTGACATTTCCAGAAAGGCAGCTGTGGTCTGTGTGCTAAATAAAGATAATGGGATCATAACATCATCTACTTCATAAAAACCATTGAGAGGATTAAATGAGCTAAAACAAAGTTCCAGATAACTTTTGCTTAATAAATGTTCACTCCACAAAAAATGATTATGAGCCAGGCACTTTTCTGTATTGGTGATCGGTAAACACAACAAAAACCCACCTCACTACCGCCACTGTTCACAAAAGTGAATGAGTATTCTCCAAATTCAGTCATTCAATCATATATTTATTTATCTAATGTTTTCAACAAACACTCTGATTATCTACTATGTGCCTAGAATTGATTTTTGTTTGAAGAATATATAAAAAAAAAATGCAAACCCTGCCTTCAAGAAACACTTTTACTCAATCAAGAGAAATGGGAATAAACACAATTATAATAAAAGTTAGAAAGTATTATAAGTAAATGTGAACATCTGTGGAAATACAAGCAATAGTGAGTCTTCCCTGGAGACATTAAACTTGATCTAAAATACAAATATATAATCTATTTATATTTAAAAAGTCTTAGTAGATCTGAGTGCTATTTTAAAGGATGGTGTCCTTTCTCATTTAGTTTTAACAAAAATTTCATTTCGATTATATTTGCTTGCTTTTTAAAAAGAAAAATGCACGGTTAATCCACACTGTACTTAAATACATGCACAGTACATACTAGGTATGTGTGATAAGTGACTTAGTGCAGTACAGCTGTCACGTGCCCAACCCTATATTTTCTGAAGAACACTGTAATTCAGGGGTCGATCTGGGAATGCCTCACAGGTTTAGTTTAATTAGTACAGTCCCAAACTTTTTGTAGTATTAACATATCATCTTTTTTCCCTAAGGACTGGACTGTTCATTATGTTTACTACCCAAAGCTTAGAGCGTATTGATATCTAATTATCAGTTATAAAACTGCCAAGTCATCTCTGTCAAAGGACTATTTTCACCCAAACAGTTTAAAAATTATACAAGTAAACTCAGGTAACTGAAGCATTAATTAAAATTTACAGAGTGCAAAGGACCCAGGAGATGTGAAAGCCCTATTCAGGATCATAAAAGAGAGCATAAGAACAAGGTTACAGGAGAGGTGTGGCTCTAAAATGATCCACTACTGTACTCAACAAATCCTGGTCATATTTCTATAAGATCAGAAATTTTAGATTTTACTATGAATAAACAATTCTCCATAAAGTTTGAGTAAACTACTCATACATATATAAGATTGTTTCATGACAAATATGATCATTCTATTGATTACGTGACCTATCTGGGAAACTTTAAAGGGCTTATATGAGAATTCAGGTATTTTATATATTAATATATTTAATGCTGTGCATGTAAGTTAGAATTAGAGTCATTCAAGAGTAATAGAGACCTAAAATAATACTGGTTAAAGCAAGACAAAATTTTATTTTATAGGCTAGAGTTCTAATAGCTCTAGTCCATGATGTCTTCAGGAACCAAGATCTCTCCCAGCTTTTTGCTTTACCATCAATAGGGTGTTGTTCTCATATTTATGGCTCAAAGGGAGAAGTTAGAGGTCCATGGATTAGATTTGTGTTATAAGCAGTAGGGGAAAAAAAAGATTAAAAAAAAAAAAAAAGAACAAAAGTAGGCCATTATACATTAGGATTTCCAGAAGTCACCACATATTTACATTTGATTAGCCAGATTTAGTCACGTGGTCACTCCTGGCTGCAATGAAGGCAGAAAAATGTTCTTTTTATTCTGGTGGTCATCTACTTCTATTGAAACACATAGACATCCTATGACTAGGGCACAATGAGACAATGGACATTAGAAGGTCTCCTACTAATCTCTGCCACATGATTTGATTAATTGGGTGATTTAAAAATACTTTAGTAGTATAAAATAAAGAAGAATTATTTACAGACAACAAACTAAGAAGACAATAGTGCAAAATGGCCAGATTGGAAAATAACAAATTAAATAATTTACCAATAAATAAATCAACCTTCCTAATATTAGAAGTCTGGGGTAGGGGAAAATAATATGTTCTCAGTATGTGAATAGGAAGGAAAACAAAGGAATATATAGATCTTTATTAGCAGGGAGAACATGCAGATGAAGAACAAAACTCAAACCCAACTAAAGAAGGAGGCATTGAACTAAGATTATTTAAAGTCATTTTAATATTAAAAAAAACCATATTTGAAGCCTACTAAATCTAAAATGTTAAAAGTACTAGGAGCTCTAAAGAATTAAAAAAAAAAATCTTTTCTTTTTTCTTCAAAACAATAAAATCCATTCCATATAGGACTTCAAAACCTCATGTGGGAAGAAATGTTTTCATTCAATTATGTGACTAACTACAAAGAAATCATCACTGTTTAATAAGCTAGTCATCAAGAACCATTGGTTCATCCTACCTCACTTTTGTAAACATCTTTCAACCCCAAAAGTCTTAGTAAACATTATAACATGTTATGGCAAAATTTAGACCAAGTACTAGAGATCAGGAATATCAAGTAATCTATGGATATGGAAGGTCTCTCATGTAGAAATAATTCCCAGCTATAAAATAAGACCATCTCCTGGGAATAAGGACACCAACAAGACACCTATTCTCAGTACCCTGAATAGTGGGAGATGGCCCACAAAATCTTAGGTGTGAGAAACTATTTCAGTGATTCACAAAGTCTAACAATGACACAAAAAAGAAAAGACAAAACTTATCTTCAACAATACCATATAAGTTAATGAATCAGTGCATTTTTTTGTTCCTAACGGTAACCACAATTTAGCACGGTAAAACTGGTTATCTTGTTATAATACTAGATTCTAGTCAGTTTGATATGCCATTAAATAAAAATGGGAAAATAAACTATTATTCAATAAGAGCTTTGTTGACAAACTTTTTTCCAAAACTAAAATTTCTAAGTTCAAAGAATAAAAACAATTAAAAGGATTACTGGTGATAAAAATGTTTGGGAAACATGGAGCCAATTTTGAGAAATAAAAGAATGTTACATCTTTGTAGAAGATCATTTCAGTTAAGTAAAATTTCTCCGTATTTAGGTTCTTTTTCTGAATAGTTGAGAAGGCACCAGTCTACTTTTATAATGATTAGTAGTTTAATGCAAATATAATAAAAAAAATTTAATTTATCCTTCATGCTTTTTTCAAAGTAACAGTTAAGAAAGTTGTGAAGAACAGTACTTCTCTCATCATCTTAAACTGTCATGAGATAGTTAATAATGCCCTAAAATAAAGTTACTGAGATTTTCAAAACAAGATGTGTCTTTGAACAATTATTTCCAAACTTAGCCACAGCATTAAGACAAATTGGTAATAATAAACAAATAATAAAATATCTGATATTTTGTTATACCTGTCAAAACAAGCATAAGGCTTATTACACACACACACACACACACACACACACGCACACCAGTGTTGGCTGGAATATTTGTCATACAGCACAGCTTTGATTCTAAAACAAAATTTTACTAGTCTATAAAGAATTACAGATCAAAACCAAGGAGCTAGATTAGAAAATAACTCTAGATCTATTTGAAGATAAGATACTAGGTTCTAAGATTAGACCAATTAGAGAATTTTAAAGCAGGAAACATGCTTCTCCAGAATTGTGTAACAACAATTTGAGCATCGGAAGAAAACATTTTATGTAAAATATAGTTAAAAAATATTTTACTAACATTTAATATATGAATTGACAGTAGTGCATGTATAAAATATACATATACTACAAGCATAAATTCAAAACATTTTTTGATAGAAATATGTAATTAAAAAGTTTAGAGACCACCAAACAAGATGGCTAGAGAACTTTTCCTATTTTGCAGTTTTATAACTTATTCTAAGGTAGTCATTTAACTTCTCTGATGGAAAGAAACTGTGAGGTATTAACAAAGCAAAGCCCTTAGAAGCAGTAGATGAGGAAATCCTTAGAGTGCCAGACATAAGGTAATAAGGAGTAGAGATAAACTGGATATCACTCGCCTCACCTAAGTGGAACTATTTACCCTTCAGCTCTAGCCAATTGCTGCCATGCAAGCACATTCAGAGTATTCAAGAGAATCTAGAAATTTAAATATTATGTGAACTTTCATGAGTATTCAAGAGAATCTAGAAATTTAAATATTATGTGAACTTTCATGAGTATTCAAGAGAATCTAGAAATTTAAATATTATGTGAACTTTCATGAGCTTTAAAAGGAGGAAAAGTCAAAACAGAACAAAACAAAACATTACGGTCATTCTCCACTCTAGGCTACAGTTTGCTCTGGGATACTGGTTAGAAGCACAAACTGAGCAGCTAGGCAGAGAGAACTAAATGCTCAGCTAACAGCTTCATCGCCAAGTTTGTTTGACTTGGCTCAGTTCCTCACTGGGCTAAACTTGCTCTCTCGACTGTAAAATGAGAATAAAAATAGAGTCTGTTTTATTGGGTTGTTATGAGGATGAAATGACAAAATGCCTGCGAAGTCTTAGCACTGTGCCTAGTACATAGTAAATACTCAGTGACTGTTGAAATAACTGAGTTTTTATTATGCGTCAAGCACTGTCAATCAAAACAACTGATTTAAATCCTTTGTCTACAGCCATGCTACCCTGAACAAGCCCGATCCCATCTAATCTCAAAAGTTAAGCCTGGTTAGTACCTGGATGGGAGACTACCTAGAAAGAACAGGTGCTGTAGGCATAAGAATTTTAAAAAATAAGGGATTGTAAACTGACAAGGTCCTTGCAATCTATGAGGTCAACCAAGGGTTGCCTCGCCTAAAAAATCTTTTTAAAAAAATTAAAAATTAAATAAATAAATAAATAAATCCTTTCACAAACCTTTAAGAACAATATCATCTGAGGCTCAGGGAGGAATAAAATATGCCCAACGTCACTACTGAAAAATACTTCTGAACTCTTAGTTCCTGGAATCTCAATCCTGATCATTTTCCCCAAGGCCAGGGTTTAAAGCTCTTTATATCAAGCTATTCCTATCACCACAGACTCTCATCTACAGAATCAGCATCTTCTCAACTGGAGAAAAAATTGTGTGATTTCAGACTGTGACTTCTTAGTTCCATTTAGCAAATAAAATTGAAATGATGTTTTTTTCTGATGGTTTATGACCTGAAAACCTCACATAATAAAAACATTTTCAAAATCTTATGTTACACTGAACTCAAAACCTTGATTAACTCATTAAAGAAAATTAAACAAATGTTCCTCAAAGACATAAAATGGCCATGTGACAATTATTGTTATTGCCAAATTAATTAAAAACTCCAACATCCTCTTTTACTACAAATAATCTGACTTTTCATTTTAGAATGCTAATTTCCTTTTTAGCCTCATTTCAGATTAATATCATAAAGAGAAACATTTATTTGTATAAGAGGATTTTCATTTAGTATTTATGTAACAAACATATAAGTTAAAACACATTTTACCTTTACAGATTTAAACATGTATTCTTTCATAGTAATAAACTATCACTATAAGTGTAATAGTTTGTGTGAGTTCTGTGGGTAGTTCTAGTGAATCACTGAACCTGAGGGTTGTCTTCAGGACCCTGAACTTATTGGCTCTTTACAGAAAAAGTTTGCCAAGGTGTAAGATAGACAAAAATTATTGAATAAAATATATATGTTTTTTCAGAGTTCATATTCTTTTTTTCTAACTTATTAGCAACAGTCCAACAAGAATTTTTTTTTTATTAGCAAATTTTAATTCCTGAAACAAGACCATGCCATTCATCAGCATCAAGGCTAATAACCTATTTATATTAACCTACACAAATCTGTTACATCTTTAGCATATAATATTTATTTGGTAAAGCACAAGACAAAACAGTAGCATGTATTCTTAAATGTAGTCTCTATAGTGGCCAGCAAAGCAGTGGCTGCTTAGACTTAAGCTTATCCAAAAAAGGATGAGGCAAACCTACCCTATGAGTGGCCTTTATTTTCTAAGTTTTTAGCACATTCAAAGGTCAAGATAGATTGTAGAAAGTAAAAGTAGAAAACAAATTTAGACCTAGCGAAGGAGAAACTTTACTCAAAAGTATTATTGCAATAAAGGAAAAAAGAATTGTAGGAGGGAGAAAGCTCTGACCTAAGGTCTACATGCAGCTTAACGGTTAAGCAAAAAGGGCTTTTCTTTTATAGGTTGGAGTAAATTATCCTAGAAAGAAACAGGGAAGGGTATTAGTCAGAGTTCTCTAGAGAAACAGAACCAATAAGATGTGTACGGATGGATATATAAGAGTAAGCTAGAAAACCAGGAAAGCCAATAGTGTAATTCGGTCTAAGGCAGAAGGCCTGAGAATTGGGGGCCTATGGTTTAAGTCCTGGTCTGAGTCCAAAAGCCTGAGAAACAGGGGCATCTATGTCCAAGGGCAGGAGAAGTTGGATGTCTCAGCTCAAATCAAGAGCGTGAATTCACCCTTCTTCTACCTTTTTGTTCTATTCAGGCCCTCAAGGGATTGGATGATGCCCACCTATATTGGTGAGGGCAGATCTTTACTCAGCCAGCCAATTCAAATGCTCATCACTTCCAGACACTATCACAGACACACCTAGAAATGTTTTACCAGCTATCTGGGTAGCCCTTAGCTCAGTCAAGTTGACACACAAAATTAGCTTTCAAATGCAGGGAGGTAGGATGAGTGAGGGTGACAAGTTCTGACAGTAGATAAGAGAATGTTTACCCTGTGGTCAGCCTATTCTTAGGAGAAGCTGTTACAGAGGGGTTGTGTGCTAGCTCAGGCTGAGGGCAGATCAAAGCTCAGGGGTCTAGAGGGAAGAGAGAAACAACGTTTGATTAACAAGAATTTTATTCTCAGGGATCAAGGGAAAAAAAAACAGTTGAGCTAATTGGGTAATCGAGGGGCATTTGTGAGTCTTATCTAAGTTGTTTGGGGTAGGATGTTTCTTTGCAGTAAATAATTTCACAAACATAAAAATGGTAGGTGGATTTCTTAACCTCGTGGTCCTCTAAGAGCTGGGGCTCAGGTAAAATTCGACATTTTCAGATCATACAATTAACAATAGAAACAATAAAATCACTTAGGTAATATGGTGCTGCATGACATCAAGAATAACCAGTGAATGTAATGGGAGAATTGAATTTAGGGGAAACATATATAGGAAGGTCGCATTAATAATGTTTTAGCTTAAAGAAATGACTTCAAAGCCATTTTAGTATTAAAGACATTTCAAAAGTGAAAATTGTCCTGTTAAAATAGAAGGAAAATAAATTTTATGTTTTACTGATATTGCAAGAAAGACTGAGCTAGCCACTAGAAATCTATAATAATATCAAATCACACAGCAAGTGCGCCAATGGAGAGGAAAGGGAACGTCATTCACTTATTTTAAGTTTGAACTTAGAATAAGAAATATCTAAACTTTACATCATTTTCTAATATTTCCTTATATTTGTAAAGCAAATGGAATAAGAGAATTTTAGTAATGAGTAAATCTTTAGAATTTGGGGGAAATTATATACCATATTTCTTTTTAACTGAATAATTTAGATTTAAAACAAAGATTATTGAGCCAGTACTCTGAGCCAGGCACTAGACTAGGTGGTGGTGGTATAGAGACAAACAGAAAGAACCTTGACTTCATAGTGCTTCATTTCCAGTGGGAAAGAAAAAAAAGTAAATAAACAAGAGGACCATGTTATTATGGATAGTTGTTATTAGTTATAATAGATGATTATGTCCCCCCCAAAATTCGTATTTTGAAGTCTTAACCACCAGTACTTCAGAATGTGACTGTATTTGGAGATAGCATCTTCAAGGGGCAATTAGGTTAAAATGAGGTCATTTGGGTGAGCCCTGATCCAATATGATTGGTATCTTTTTAGAAGAGAAAATTTGGACACAGAGGAAAGACTACATGAAAACACAATAAGAAGATAATCACCTACAAGCGAAGGAGAGAGGCCTCAGAAGAAATGATCTGAGATTTCTTAGCCATCAGAATTGTGAGAAAATAAATTTCTGTTATTTAATGCCACTCAGTCTATGGTATTTTGTTATGGCAGTGCTAGCAAACAATAGTGATAAGTATTATGGGAAAATAAAACAGTGATATGATAAAGTATGATTGATGGAAAGGAGATTTAGTGGAAAGTTGGTTAGAAAAGTCAGAGGAGACATATGTGAAAAGATGACATTTTGATGTGAACGAATCACACTGAAACCCAAAGTAGCCACATTTCTGGCGAGAGATTGATTGTAAAAGCCCCAAAGAACACAAATGAGGACAACCTGGCTGAAAAGGTGAGAAAGGGGGAGAGCAGTCTGAGATGATTTTGGAAAGGTCATACTTAAATTTGGTTTCTTGATATTTGGAATCTATAAAACATCGGGAGAATATGCTAAGACCTGGACAGCACAGATTTATTCCCTTCTTATTTTTGGAATCCATACAAATAAATCTTCTGAACTGCCAAAGTCAAAACATAACTGAGAACAGAGGACCTACACCTTACTCTCAATGTACAAATGATATAAACCACATTGAGAATTTGACAGGCTTCATCACCCAAATAGTATTTTCTATTGTCCATCACAAGTTGATTACCTTTGAAAGATACAGAAAATAGAGTGCCACATGGAAGAAGCACAGAATATAAATTGATTCAGGGAAATACAGAAATAGCGTCATATACAAACTAAATTAGGTAATTTGTCCTGAAAGTTATGTTTCCAAAATTGGGTTTGTGTCGCAAATAACCTAAGTAAGTTAATGGTTAAAAGAAGAAAAAGCAAACAACATAAAAATGCCTTCCTGTCCCCTCAACTCCCACATAGACAGGATTAGACATACTGTGAAAACCCAACCCAATTGCATGCCTAGCAAAACTTTCAGCTTTAAAAAATACTTCTTAGAGCAGACATATCAAACTCCTGAAGATTATCAGAAAAAAAAAAGGAAATTTATACTGAAATTATAAACTATAAGAAGGATGGAAAATTAATGACAAGTATTCCTCTTCTCCCTCACTTGTCTCTGCAACTCATGATAAATATCACCAATTACTCCTGGGCCTCTAATAGCCTACTGCCGTTATCTCTATGGGGGTCCTCTTAACCACTGTAAGGTAGGGAATATTGTTTGAACTATTTGAATGTGATTTTCTCTTCTTCATCTCTCTCCATGTGACATCTCTCAAGTCAGCCTAAGATCTTGGTCTACTTAAACAGGGATAGAGAGAGGGTTAATAGCTTGTTATAGCAAGAATATATAAAGGGAAAAAAAGGAGATAATTCACTTCTCTCTGCTATTAAACAATTTGAAAGCCCGATTTTATTACAGAAAAAGAAGGTTCTAAATTCCTTTATCTTCCATTTGGGAATTTGAATACGACTTGGTGGCCTTACTACACAAGCCTTATTTTATGGAGATACTGGCCAAACAGCAAGCAGAAGGAAGGAAGGATTCGGTCTTGATAGAATCAGGTCCTCAGATACATGCCTGATATTTTTCTCGGGGCCGAAAGTCCAGAATAGGGTGATATGTTGGAGAGCTTGAGGAAAACTTGGATTTTAGAAGTTGTCTTACAGAGTAGCTTACACCCAAGCTAACCTAGAAGCAGCCATATCAAAATAAACTGAGCGCTGAGGCAAAGACTAAGCTTCCTTTACTTCCCATGTAGCATGATGTACAAAAGGTCAGAGATTCCCACATATCCCGTGGGTATATGGGAAACAGCTGAGCTGAGAGTCTGTGGATCTACCCTATGAAGTCTCCAATAGCAAAAGAGGGAGATCACAAGGCAAAAACTAAGAGGCCAACAGAGGAGGTTAGGGAGTTGGTTGTGCCACCAGGGGCCAAGGTCACCTGGGAAAAATCTGGGAAATGTCTTGACACAAAATGGAAAGAGAATAGTTGTCATTGGTCAGGTAGTAGTCCAAATTAGCTATATCCAGCGTGACCGGGAAGATTCCCAAAGATGCCATATAAATCTGAACACCCTTTCTGTATCTTCGTCACCAAGAGGATACATGTCATTCCTTTTCCCACATAACCAAATGCCAACCTGAAAAGGTTTAGCATTTATCTAAAAGTTTCATAATTACATTAGATTGAATCACCAGCATGGAGTCAAATCTTGAGTTGCAATCCCATATACATATTATTTAGCAGGACAGAGTTCCATGAGGGAAATCCAACTAGTTAATTTGAAAAACTTTTAAGGCTAATTTTTCTTTGCCCCTCCCAGTATTTTTGCAAACCCACTAACCAATACACTGGAGATATTAAAGTTTGTGGGCCAAATATTTTTCTTGGACAATGCAAATGTGAGTACTAAAAACATTTGCCTCTAATTTTTTTTCTAGTTATATTTAATGGACTCATTTCCAAAACCACTTTAGACTGACACATTCTATCTGTAAAATGTTACTTCAAACAGATTATGTCAGGTGTTGCAGCTTGGAAAACATGTAATTTTTTTTCAGGTTCTTTTTCTTTCTCTAATATCCATGGTATTGGTTAAAAGTTTAACTCTCAAAGACCAATTTGCTTCCTTCATCTCGAGGTTCTTCAGAGTGTCTGTTGAAAATGGAGTGGGAGGTACAAAGGCTACTCCCAAATCTACAACAAAGTCTCCTACATTATCTTTTACCCAAAGTAGACTTATTTACAAAAGTATAATAAAAATAGTATTTTTGATAATAAACATTAAAATATACATAGACTGATTATAGGTTTATCAAAGTGCTTTATACGACTCTCAAAACTTTCCCTGAGATTCTAAGTTTATAATACGCTCCTCTCTCTCTCAATCCCTCTCTTTTCTTCCCTCCATCACTGACACATTATTATTTTCCTAATTGGATTCCCTGTTTTTATCTTGTAGACATCAGAATCTTTCCATGGGTATACAGGGTTCACTTTGACTTCCGCTTTTATCTCTGATTTCAAAAGAGCTTTGTGATGAGAAAACGCAACCACATGTACTTTTATGTAGTCGTGTATTCCTCTAATTCTGAAAATAGAATAATTTAATATTATGAAAATGTGTGCTTTGTTCAGATATTTATGATTTCCCTGAGCAATGCTATTCTTATAAAGCAATTCATATTAGCATTCCTAGTTGGGCTAGTAATAGACCTTACAAAGGGTAGAAACAAAAACTAAGTATGTCTTCAAAGTAATGGTATCTTTTGAAGTTATACTGCAAATGCCTGAATGAATAAGAAAACTCAAAATGAGAAGTGACAGATACAGGACTGCCTTTGAAAGATTTGCTTAGTATGTTCTCCATTTTAGAAAGAGTGCTATAATTTCGTTTATTATTGAATATATACATAACTTGTATTTTCGTACTTAACTATTATTAAACTTACTATTATTCAAGTTATCTTCATTAATCATGAAAATACCAGATGTTAGTATTGACAACTAAAAATAACTTTATCAAGTGATTTTCAAGAATGAATGACCTAAACCAATTAGTATATAATGTCTTGATCATTCAATTTGATGAAATAGACAGAGCAATAGACCAAGGCCCTAAATTGTAGCTCCATTTCTTCAGATAACCTTGCCATCTTTGTCACTGACCAAGTACTTTGCCAGCAGTTTTCTCATGTGTCAAACAGGCAAATTGGACTTCACCTCCAGGTCCCTTGCCAAGTCTGTAAACTGTGACTGACCCTTCCAAACTATTGAACACTGTACAAAGGAGCAAACCAGATCTATACAGGACTAGATCTTGTTATAATGCAAGTCAGAAGAAATAGGGCTTTTCTCTTTTGGCTTCTAAATTTGAAGCTATGTTAAAAAAAAAAAAAAAAGTTTTGTAGTACACTCAGCTGAACGGTAGCCTGAAAGACATATCGGGGTCCTAATATTTGAAATGTGTGAATGTCACCTTAGTTGTTAAAAGAGACCTCGCAAATGTAATTCAGACAAGGATCTCGAAAGAGTTTAGCCTGTATTATCCAGGTGGGCTCTAAATACAATCACATAGAGAGAGGCAGAGGGGGTTATGACACTGACACAGACACAGAGAAGAATACACAGACAAGAGGAAGAGGCAATGTAACCACAGAGGCAGAGATTGGAGTGATCTGGCCAGAAGCCAAAGAAAGATGGAAGAAGCAAGAAGAGTTTCCTCTCCTAGAGCATCGAAAGGGAGTGTACCACTGCCCACACCTTGATTCAGGCTTCTGGCCTCCAGAATTCTAAGAGAGTGAATCGTTGCTGTTTTAAACCACCCACTTTCTGGCGATTTGTCATAGCAGCCCCAGGAAAAGAATAGATAGATTCCCTGAGAATTCTGGGCAGCCTGTGATGAAGGCCTCTCCCTTGCTTGACCCCCCAGTTCCCTTGGAACAGAGTTACTCAGGGAGCCAGAGTGGAGTTCATGGAGCTGCCACGAAAGAGTCTTTGGGTCCACACGCATATTTCTCTCCCCAGGCTTATCACTTTATTTCTGCTCCCTCCTTGTTCGGTGTCTAGTTTTGTCTGAAATAGCAACAGTTACTTATTATTTTCAGTGGCTTATAATTCAATGATGTTTGTAGAAGCAAAAGATTTCCCAGATTTTTAAAGAAAACTTTCAGAAAATTAGTATTCTAATGTTTTTGTAATAATTCATACTATACCAATTTTGAAGAGTCAAAATGAATTATTTTGTAAATTCCTTAAAGGAAAATTCCAAATGCTACTTTTATAGACCCTCAATTACTGATGTCTTAACTCTGAGTTGCTATTATCTTTCATTCCCTGTCCCTAACCCCTCTGATGGATGGATAACTGTGGTACTTTATCCTAAATAATAGGATATGTAACTTATAATTTAGCCTTATTGTGAATTGGTTCTTCTTATCTGTTTAAATATTGATACTGATTATACTCTTTCCTTTAGTAGTGGCCTAAACCTCATCAATTAACATGCAGGCAAATACAAAGCAAGATATTAAGTCAGATTTTCCCAAGGGGTTTCATATAGAGAAATTATGCTTAAATGGGTAAAACAGGGTGGTGATTCCAAGAAGAGCCAAACAAAAGCCTGTGATGGGAGAGTGCATGGAGAAAGCCATTTCCAAGAAAGGACCTGAGAACCACATTGATTTATTATTTCTTAGAAGTTGTTATCCTGAAATTGTTCCATTAATAAACCCAGTAATTCATTTCTGGATACTTGTCTCCACCTACCCAATCACCAAGTAGTTTTTCTAAGTGTGTTCAATACAGTATACATTTTGAAAAAAGTCTAAACTTACTTTCTTCCTAGAAATTTAAAGAAAAAAAAAATCTTTGGAACACAACAGATATGATATGTTTTCAATTAGTTTGTATTTGGTTTGAGTTGGGAAAAACAGAACAATTTTCACCAATCTTATCGCATTAATCTTCAAGTTATCTATTTGAGAGAGAAAAGCTACATAGCAGGCTATTTTCTGTTCGGTGAATTCTCATGTTATTCCCTTGCAGTTTAGTGAACAGTTTCTCTAAATCCTCAGAGCAGTTGAAGTGTTCATTTTAGCAAACAATATGTTTGCAGAAGCACACATCATTATAGAAGTCTTTCCTAGGAAACTTCCCTTATGATATATTGTGGCCTCTTATTTCACAGTGCAAAAGAACGTCATAATAAAGCACATTTGTACTGTGCCCAATGCTGCAATCCTTCACTAATAATAAAGTACCAGAATCTAGTAAAGCACTTAATTTTTTAAATTAACAGATACCTAAAATATTAGTCTTATTTCCAAGCAATTTTAAATTGATTTGTTAATTTTTACTGGAGTACATTTAAAAGTATACTTGGTGTGCTATGAACTTGCACAAATGGCATACGTTCATGTTACCAACACTCAAACTGAGAAACAGACCATGACCAGCCCTGCAGATGCCCTCATATGTCCCCACCAGTCACTACATCTAAGCTCACCACTACTCTGACTTCTATAACTATGGGTTAATTTGTTGTATTCATACCTTATATAAATAGAATAATGTAGTATATACTTTTTGTATTTGATTTCTTTTGATATATTTATGAGATTTTCCCATATTGTGGTATGTTACCATAGATCCATTCATTCTCAGTCTACACAATAATGTTCCATTGTGTGACTATACCATGATTTATTTATCTATTATAATGTGGATAAACATTTAGGTAGCTTCAGGTTTGTGACTATTATAAATTGTTCTTTGATGAACATTCTTATATATCTTTTAATGAAAATAAGTATTCATTTTTGTTAGATGTTTGTCAAAGAGTAGAATTGCTGGGTCATAGAGTACAAGCTTCCTTCAGTAGCTGCAGGGGATTGGTTCCAGGACCCACACAAATACCAAAACCAGTGGCTGCTCAAGTCCCTATATAAAATGGTACTGTATTTGCATATAACCTATATTTACTTACAGGCTACAGCAGGGTATGCCTACACATCACTTCATTTGTATGGATTCAGTGTAGTGTTGTGTGCAGCAAATCCATGTGTTGCTTTTTTGGAATTTTCTGGGATTTTTTGAAAAATATTTTCTATCTGTGGTTGGTTGGATTCACAGATTTGAATCAAGCAGAAACGGAGGGCTGACTGTATATAATTTAAATTTAGTAACTAATATCAGTTTTATAAATTGGTTGTACTAGTTTTCACTCTCAAATATTTGAGTGTTCTAGTTGCTTCACATGCTTAAAAGCACTTTGTATTTGTGTTTTCCATTCTACCATTGGATAGGTATGCAAGGGTATGGCATTGTAGTTAAATTGGCACTTCCTTGATAACTGTTAATTTGCCATATTTTTGTTCGATAGATAAATGTATTATAAATATCTTCTCCCACTCTGAGGGTTGCCCTTTCAATCCCTTAATGCTATCTTTTGACGAGTAGAAGAGCTTCAATTTTACCATAATCAACTTAATTCTTATTTCTATCATGGGCACTTTTTTTGTATGCAGTTTAAGAAATTTTTGCCTACAAAAGATCATAAAGATGTCCTGATTTTTTTTTAATCTTTAGTGATTTGATCTTTGCGTTTAGATTGCAAGCCATTTGAAATTTATTTTTGTGTATGGCATATGAAAATAAAGCTTTTTTCCATGTGAATATGCAATCCATTCAACACTATTAATTAAAGATCCATGTTTTCCACTATACTGCCAAAACATTTTTTTCCCCATGAAAATCAATCAGCTATCAATTTAGCATCTCTTTTTTTTTTTAAACTTGACTACAATCACAACTTTAAATCTTAATTTGGAAAAATATAAGCTCACTGATACACAATAAAGAATATATTTATTATCAAGTTTCAGAATTAGAAATAAGTTTTTAAAATGATTGCAAAGAATTGTTCTATTTAATATAATTTAAAATATGTCATTGCTCCATAAAAATAATCACGATTAACTATATTCTCCTATTTTCTTTGTCCTGAGGTACAGCCTATCTTGAGAACAGCATTAAAATAGTCATTAGCCTGGGTTCCACACAAGGATACTTGAGGAAGTTATCACTTCCTTCAACAGGTACACCTTTTTGTTTTCTCTCTTCCTTTATCTATTCAAAACTCCGTTTCTTTCCTCTTATTTCCAAATGTATTGATTACTCCTTTTCAAAATGATCTTTAGCAACTTTGCCTTAGCCCTGCCAGTGGAAATTTAGCTAACACTTATTGACCACCTATATGTACTAGGCAGCGTGATAGCTTTCTCTTCAAATACCATTGCTAGTAGATCCAAACATTCCCCAAGGAAATCATTTCTTAGTTTTACAACTGTAATAATTTTTAACATTTTCAAAGAGATCAGAGACTTGAGAATTTATAGAAGTTTTAGGTTTTTTTCCTGAAAATATGCACATATACAAAATTACACACACAATTTCAGGGGTTCCTAGGCCACCAGAGGCCACAGTTAAAAACGTTTTCACTAAAAAAACTCACAAATTCTTATTCCATAGTATCAGGATGCTTCTCCATGAGCACCTTCAATGGTTAAATATCACAATGAGTACAATGTGCTGTTTTATTGAGAATAAATTTATTCCAATATAAAGAAATATTAAACTCGATATAATAGCCATCTATTTTTAATTCTAGATGAATTTAGGACACTTTATTTGGTATTATGGATTTTATAAAAATCTCTCTTTAAAAAGAAGTGTCATTAGGAAGAATTTCCTCAACTATATAATGAAACACTTAGTGATTATTCCTCCATTCTATTTCAAGCCACAAGAGAAAAGCAGAATGCCTTATTACCAGCTTTTTTTTTCAAATAGAAAAACAAAACAATTTTGTTTTGCATAGTTATAAAAGAGCACAGCAGTTGGTCCTTTCTTTAAAGAATCAAGATGTATTTAATCAATTTGTTACAAAATATACCAATTTGTTATGCATTTGGGAATTCCACATGAAGAACTTTGCAGTGCCATATTTGAGCACAAACGTACAAACTCCTCCCACATTTGAACACTAGACCAGAACATGAAACCTGCTCTTGGTGTCACATGTCCAACTGTGTGTTATAATGAACTGCAACTTCAGCCCCTCATCCTCAAACATCCTTTCACCAAATCTGCTGTTTTTATCTCTTCTTGCTGCTCCACAGATGTTAGAGCTGTCAGCCTTGAGTTTATCCAATAGAAACGTACTTTGCTTTGACAAGTCAAAAATCTGGAGTCCTTGACTTCCCTCTGTCTTGCTAACTAACATATAATCCAATAGCAAATCATCCAGAATCCAACCATTTTCAAATTCTCCACCCCATCTCAAGTCCCTATTAATTCTCATGTGGATTATCACAGCAGACTTATTCTCTTTCAGCCTATATATCACATAGAAGCCAGAAATAATCATTCTCATTAATTAATTTAATCATTTTAAATTAAGATATATCATTCCTTCCCTTCACATTTAAAATCCAAACTCTTAACCTTGATCCACAGAACTATACAGAACTGGACACCTCTCTGACCTCTTCTCTGATTAACTCTCTGTTGCTCACCATACTCTAAGCACTGTCTATTCTAAGGACCCAACAAGCACATTCCTACAGGGCTCTTGTACTTTCTATTCTCTCTGCCTGGAACGTTCTTCTTCTAGATACATACATGGTTCACCCCCACAGTTCTTTTAGGTCTGTATTCATATTGCACCTCCCCAGAAAGGCACACACTTTTGACCCTACCTAAAATCACAGACCTTTATCCTTTATTCTCTCTTTCTGTTATACTTCCTTCACATCCCTTACTACTACCTGATGAAGCTTCACCATAAGGATAAACATTGTGCTAGTTTTATTTACTACTATGCTTTTAGTATCTAGAAATTTGCTTGATCCATAACAGATAATCAACACGCAATTGTTAAATGTGTAAATGCTTCCTATCCTAACACATGTTGAATAAGCTAATTATTATTCAGAACTAGGACTTTATATATATATTATCATAAACAGTCTAGTCATTCAATCACTTCAAATTGTTTCCAAATGAAACAAATAGTGAAAGAGTAATAAAATAAAAGGGAGTTAAGTGATTGCATTCATGAAACTTAATTCATTCCAATTACAGAAAAGACATGCTGAAATAGCAACTGACTTCAGAAGCAATTGTCGTTTATAGCCGTTTTCTAGAAATCGAATTCCTTGCCCTGAATCAAAACATACAGTAAAAATCCACTCCCAAAACAGGAATAACATTATCAAAACTTGCATAACAATTATTTCTCTTAAAAAAAAAATTAACTCCATCTCTAAGCACTCATTACTTAAAGTAAATTAACATCTCTTCTCAGAACTTTCTATGCAGGGCTGGAGTTACATTGTCAGCACTAAATAAGTTACATTGACAGCATATAAGCATCCATTTAACATACCGTATGTGCCATTGGGATATGTTACCGGGTGTGCTTCTAACTCTTCCTGACAATTTTCATAATGTCTTCAGTTATTACCTTGAAGTAACAAGCTAACTATGGCTTGTTTTTGAGCTATTCCAGCTCATTCATGTAATAATAACGCTAATTTTATATGCAACTTATTTTTCCCCCATGCTAGAATCTCAAGTATTCTGCTCTTCTAGCCTTCAATGAGACAGAAATCGAAATTAGGGCAAGTGAATGTTAAATATTAATTGATTTTGTAACATTCGTTGGTCTTTCTTCCTAAATTATTGCTATCTAGGGACCCAAAGCTATAGTCCCATGAACTTTTAACCACTAATGCTGCCAGTTATATAAAACTGTGAACTTACATTTGGGGCTAATTAGAATCCTCAGAAACAAATTTCTGAGGGTCAGAATATATATTCTGTGCTATATAAGAGTAGTATTGCTTTAACATAAATTAACTTTATTTAAAAAATAACTTCTGTGTTTCTATTTTGGGCTCCAGTTCTTAAGGAGTGTGGCTTCTATAGGTGGGAAATCTGTTTGGGTGAGTGCTGTGAAGGAAATTAGGAAAATAAAATTGAAGTTATGAGTTGGTACAGGGACAAACATCTATTATTCATAAAAGAGAAAAGTTTTTGAAAGTGTTGGAAGAAAAAATCTCAAAGATAGGACCAAGCCAAATGGGTACTGTATGTGAGAGGTAAAAGGAGTCAGCTAAAATGTGTTCTTTCCAGTAGTTTACTGTGGGATGTGCGATATATACCCCTTTATCAATCTCTCTTGTCGACTTTTTATTAGAATATACATTATCACAAATAGTGACACCATGGGTTGCTTCCTTAAGGCAACTGGAAGGACTGACTGCCATCCAGGTGGGTGTGGAATTAATAGAAAAATAATTCATGAATGCAGGGGTTGAGAGGAAAGAAGTACTGGGCACTCTTTTTGATTCATCCCTACTTCCAGAATTCAGAAAATCCTATTTGCTTTCACTAAAAGACTATTATTCCACAAGAAAAGAACTTGGAACAATTTGAATATCACATTAATAAAACTCATTTATAAAAGTGAATTTAACAATGGACTTTGCTTCTTGGGGGATTATGCCCAGATGGCAATTTAATAACTTATCTAAAACTTAAAATAGATTTATTTGAACATATTGTTTAATAAAGACAATTATATTTTTTATGTATGGTGAATTCTCAGCAACTTTTTACTCCATTAGGGTAACAATTTAATCCCATGCCAGAAGCCACCTAGAAATATGGGAGGATGCATGCTTCCCTTCCATACCATTCCCCTTAATCAAGATTTCACCCCTCAAATAAAATTATGCTAAGCAGCTTATCCTGTTGATCATTTTGTGACTCAGTATGATATGTGCTCTCCTACCCAAGAATTAAACCTGCTTCATTGCAGGCATAATAAGTTAAATAAACAAGTCATGTGACTCACATCAGAAGACTTTCACTATTATTCCAATAACTAAATGTCCACAATTTACCTTTCTCAAATAGAGAAGCTACAACATTCAATTAACCCCCTAAACACAAATTACCTGTTTAATGTAAGCAGCTTTTCATAGGCAAATGTCATGCAGAGGATGACAGTCTTGTCAATAGAAAACACATACAGAAGCATAATCATCTCTCAGTTTGCGTGTTCTAAAAATAAGACTCGTCAGGCACAGGTGCAGTTACTGAGAACTAAAAAAGGGAGAAATAAGGAGAGCCCAAAGGACAAACCTCTGTTTGCCTGTGTAATAGGGAAGATTGTCCTTCACACAACTTGCATATAACAGAGTTTGGGGAAGTGTTTGGGGAGGTGTTTATTTGAGGAGCAAAAGAAAGAAATAGAGAGCCAATGTGAAGATATCACAAGAGTCATTTAGCTGGTCTAT
>NW_006436298.1:43808805-43809444 GCF_000325575.1 Pteropus alecto
GGGCAAAGGTAACGGACCAGAAAGGGGAACTGTAGGAGTTATTACCATCTAGTTACAATCATTGACATGACATTTTTCTCTTAAAATGTTCCATGACTCATAGTGATAGTACTGTCTTTTCTATTTTCCTTTTTCTGAAAATTATCCCAAATAATAAAAACCAAAGTACTTTGTCAACAGAAATTAGTTTTGTCAGAAATTTCAAACAGAATACCTTAGCTTGTAATACATAGAAATGGAACCGTCATCTTTACTACCAGTAATCAATCTGATTTCAAATTTTATATGGGAGAAAACTCCTATTAGGTATATAAAATTTATTATGGGCAACTACCATGTTTCATAGAAACCAGAGTTCATACCTACTACAGAGAGGATGTGAACAATAAGAACAATAAAAGTTGTAGGTAAATACTTGAGTTCCCTTCCTACAATAGTAAATTCCTCAAGCCTTTTCATTGGTTATTTTAAGGTCAACTTCTGTTCTCATATTTAGAAGACAATATTTTACTCATGGCAATATATATAGACTTAAAAGCCTATAGCACTATTTCCCAGGTGTGTTCTATGAAATTTTTCTGTTAGAAGTTCCAAAGAAAAATGGATCTTGCT
This sequence comes from Pteropus alecto, assembly GCF_000325575.1. NCBI lineage: Eukaryota > Metazoa > Chordata > Mammalia > Chiroptera > Pteropodidae > Pteropus > Pteropus alecto. The sequence continues at coordinate 43,809,418 of NW_006436298.1, forward strand.
CAACTAAGTTTGAAAGCAAAGGATAAA
>NW_006436298.1:43809460-43825209 GCF_000325575.1 Pteropus alecto
TGAGTATATAGTGGATTTAAAAGGCAATAGACTGCAGAATTTTAGGAAACCAATAAAGTGAGCATCCATTCTGTGATATTAGAGTTATGTAAAATACACTTTAGTAAATGTTCTATTGACAAAACAGATAAAGCTCTAATAGGTAAATATGCAATGACAAACCTACACACGTTCTATTCCTAGGATGTGGTATGTTAGAGATCATGAAATAGAGTAACTCTAATCTTCCCTTTAATCCACATCTTCATAAAAAGGGAAGCTAAAAGGAATGGAGTAGAATTTTAGGTCATAAGATTGTGTTTTCTTTTACAGTGTTATTTAGAGAGAAGGCTTATGTAGAAAAATGCAGTGCAATACAATACAGTTTACTGATTATTGTGAAATAACTCAAAGTCATAAAATAAGAGTCAGGCATTAAATAAGCCAGTTGCCGCCTTTGAGATAAAAAAAAAAATTAGTTAACATTAGAGTTGGACCCTAAGTCACTTACAGGGTTTATCTTCACATTTAAAGAAAATTATTCGAGTATGTATTTTCTTAGATTAACACTACATAATACAGGTTAACATATGTTATTCAGATAAGCATAATGTATCTTTGTAGATTAGGCTGTCACTTAAGTCACTTAATAGCATACAACCTTGGATAAAGTAGTTAACTTCATGTACATCTCAGAGTCCTCATAAGCAAAATGGGAAAAATAATCATAGTCACACACACACACACACACGCACACACGCGCACGCACGCACGCACACCACAGAATTATGGTGAGGATTAAAGGAGTTAACGTATAAAAAGCATTTAGGACAATTCTTGGCACAGAGTAAACTTTCAATATGGTTTAGACATTATCATTACCATCGTCATCATTATTAAATGCTAAGTATCACACTAGTTACCAAGGATGTGTACTGCACAAGAGCAAGACAGAGAAGTTTTCTGCCCTCTGAAAGTTAACAGTCTTCTGGGAGAGAGACATAAACCAAAAAAAGAAATGAAAATATAAAGGGTACCACTGTATCTACTTTGGCTAAGGAGAACAATTCAGAAGAAGCATTTTGACTAATATTTAAAAAACAAATTAGGTACCAGCCATGTGAAGGATGTGAAAAAGCACATACCAGGTAAAAGAACAGGACACAGAAATGTCTCGAAATAAGAAAAAAATTAGAGAGCTAAGGACCCAGCAGGAACAAGAGAGATACATAGTGTGTGTGTGTGTGTGTGTGTGTGTATATATATATACATGGTAATGTGTATATATATATATCTCAAGTTAGGCAAATGAGAAGAGGAATTAATGAAGGAACTATTTACAAAGTTATGAGCAGAAAACACAGCATCATAGGTGTAATTGTAGAAGAACCATGAACACTCCAGCCAAAAGGATGAGAGAGGGCAGTGGTTAGCAGAACCCAGAAGAAGAGGAGGTGTAGATCAGGCTGCCCGAGAGGCCTTGACCAACTAAATAGAGCCAGCCAGAGGGGACTGCACAGGGTGAAATCTAGGGAGGAAATAACATCTCTCTCAGAGCTCTAGATGTCTCCCTATTAGTCAACCCAGGGAGCCAGACGACAAGGAAACCATTGATGTAGTCGACAAAGGCCAGCCTCCAAGGCACAGAGCAAGTTGGAGAAAGGAGAGAATTGTCCTACGACAGATGATTGGCTAAAGATGCTGTGGACATATATACAATGGAATATTACTCAGCCAGAGGAAGAGATGAAATACTGCCATTTGCAACAACATGGATGGACCTCGAGATAATCATGCTAAGCGAAATAAGCCAGACTAGAAAAGTTGAAAATCACATGCTATCATTTATATGTGGGATATAAATCTATAAGCAACAAATGAACAGGACAAACAGAGACTCAGGGACATGGACAATGGACTAGTGGTTACCAGAGGGAAGGGAGTGGGGGAGGAAGAGAAAGGTAGATGGGGTAAAGGGGGTCAAATATGAAACAGAGACTCATGGACATGACTATAAGCTTCTGGTTGCCAGAAGACCTAGACTAGTGGTTACTAATGGGGTCGGAGAGGAAGCAGGGAGGTAGACAGGATAAAGGGGGTCAAATATAGGGGTTTAGGACATGGGTAAAGGGGATCGAATATATGGTAGCTGAAGAGAACTGGACTTTGAGTGGTAAACACACAATAGAATAGAACTGGACTTTGGATGGTAATCGCACAATAGAATATATAGATATCAAATTATAATGTACACCTGAAAATTATATAACTGTATTAACCAATAAACAAATAAATTTAAAAAAATTAAAAAGCATGCTGGTGGCTTGGATTAGGGTGGGAACAGTAAAGATGGAGAGAAGTGGGTACATTTAAGCTAAGGGTGGAACAGATAGGACCTTCTCGTAGATTTGATATTTAGGTAATAGAAAAGGGGAAACAAAAAATGACTCCTAGATTTCCAGTTTGAGCAACAGGCTGAATGTTGCTCAGTGCGTAAGACTGGGCAGGAACAGATTTGGGAGAGAATGATAGGAGTCAATCATGGGTATGTCAAGGTTGAGATAACTCAGACATCAGGTTAAGATGTCAAATAAGCAATAAAATATCTTACTTCTAGCTCCGAGAAGTGACCTGGCCTTGTAATAGTCATCAGAATGTGTTGGTAATTAATAACATATCAGGAAAATAGATGAGACCACATAGAGAGTGCTATGAGAGAAAAGAAAAACTGCCTAATTTATCCAAATCATTTTCATATAAATTAATTGAGCTTAAAGCAAATACATTTTTTGTGCCATAGGCACCTTCGGTGTTACAATGAAATCTATAGATTTCATCTCAGAATAATTTTTCTCAATATATAAAATAAAATCATGGGATAACAAAGGAACCAATTATTTTTAAATATACCCACAAAAACAAAAATAAAATTTATAATAGAACATTTATTTTAATGTATTAGATATTATGAAAGTACATAAATCTAGTAACTACCATAAATTTAAAGTAGCAATGAGCATAAATGGTATTTTCTAATATCTGTAACAACTGGAAACCAATTATTTTTCAACATACTTATCAAAATATAATAAATCTGAAGTAAAAATGAGTATAAATGTTTTATAATATCTGTGGCAACTGAAATATGGTATGAAAAAAATGTTATTTCTGCTACTGACAAGAACAGATATTCTCATCCTGTTGTGCATGTGCCCATATTCAAAATAAAGAAAATATTGTTAATAGGGGACACCCTTACCCTGAAGGAGGTCGCTGTGTTAATAGTATTGGGAATGGGGGAGGGTGAAGATACACATGTCACTAGAACATTGCACTGTGGTGGGAGAACATTTGTGGAAAGGAATGCCCACTGAGTGATGAGCACAGTGAGAGGCCTTGGCAAGTATTCTCACAGCTGTCTCTTTAGCCATGTCAGTAAGAAAGTACGTTTGACATTTCAGATGAAGTAATAACATGAAATGTGTATGGAATCTGTGACAGAGTGATCAAATATGGCAACAGCACAGTTACTTTATGCATTCTCCTTATCCTCTGTACTATTTCTTTTCTCAGAAAGGCAGGGAGTGGAAAATCCAGGTGTGTGCTATTTCTTCCACTCAAACAGCATCCTGACCTGACCAAGGAAACAAGGGTACAGAGAAATCTTTGAACTTGCTAATTGTTCTATATGGAAACTACTTCACCTAAATCATTGCCTGGTTTGGTTCCTTATTTCATTCAGGTCTCTGCTCAAACACGAACTCATCAATGAGGCCTTCCCTCACCGCCCGATATAAAATAGCCCCTCTCTCCATCACTATCCACCTGCTTTAATTATATTAAGGAGAGAATACTAGTTTATCATCAGACTCCTCCACCACGAGGTAAACTTCAAAAGGGCTGCGACTTAGTCTTGTTCACAGCTGTTTGCACAGGACCCAGATAATCAACTGGTTTATAGTAGTAAATCACTAAATGTGTTAAGTAAATTACTTAATCCACATATTGTTTTAAAATATATTTGTCCTTGCCTGGTTATAGCCATGACTATCACCCTGCCTCAAATGTCAGTGCCCCTCAATATCCATTTTGCATATATGACACAATACATTACTTGCCCTTGTATATGCTACCAAAAAAAAAAAAAAAAACCCTCTGTGGATATATCTTTGTATTCCATCACAACCTTGTGTTGAAGTTCCTGCCTTTACCCACTGAAAAGGTAAGACCATGGAGTAGAAACTCTTTAGATGTCACACTGTGACATAATATCCCATTTATCTCTGAGGATGGTGACAGTCACATTCTACAACCCTATACCAGGCTGGAAGAGGACTTTGTCTCATAATGCTGACAATGTGGCTGAAAAGCCCTTTGGAAACACCAAGCTCAGGTCTCAAAACACTACCAGGTCCTGCCTCTTCTCTGCTTCTTCTATCCTTACAGCTGACTCCTCTGTCTGCTTCTCCAACTATATTTCCTCTTTCTGTGTTCTGCCACAGTCATTCCTTTATTTTTCCATTTTTAAAAAAACTTCTCTGCATAACAATACAGGTAAGAAAGTGAGAATCTGCCAAGGCAGTGCATTTAAGATAGAGAGTATGAATTCAGGAAAATATATAGGAGAAAAAATATACATAGATGAAATATTGGTAACAGGCTGATAACAGTAACATATATACTTAAGAAATATAGAGAATGTTTTGTGATGAATAATTTAATTTAGTTTTGGATATTTAGAATGCTAAGTGCCTATAGTATTACTAAATATTGAGATATATTGAGAAGGCAGTTAAGAATGTCAGTATAAGGATTTGAGAGTCATGAGCACATAGAAGAGTATACATTGAGCCACAGATATGGATTAAATCTCCCAGGAAAATTAAAGTACAGACAGCCGGGGGTCAAGCATGGGATACTATAAGCACCAACAGTTAGCATAATTTTAATGATTTTCTTTGTCACTAAAGTTCAAAATTTTATGGAAAAAAAGAGGTTGATTTGTAATGGTTACAATTGTTTTTTTGCCTTAAAGTATGTTTCTGTATAATAGAATACCTATTAGAGGGTTGCAGTACCCTTAAAAATAAACTAACCTCCAAGCTGCAGTCACAGGACAGTAACAAATACTCGTAGACAAGACAACGGAAAATTCCCACTGCTTGTCAGCCAAACCCTGCATCAAGTCAGGACATAGATCGAATTGCATTATGACATCAAGTTTTCAGCGCTGCTTTCTGCCAAGTGCTGCCTTTTAAGGTCTTGCTTCTGACAGATAACAGCTCCTAGCAAGGCCATGAAAACTCGTCAGACAGTAGAAGCTGAGTGTTCCAAGGTTCTCAGGTACTTCCATGCTTTTGCGCAGGCTGTCCTCCCTGCATGGAACCATTTACCTCTCCACTCTTCCCTCTCCCAAGCCCTGGACAATGTTCCTCCTTTGTCACCCACATGCCTACCTTTAACCATTGCCCATTCATTTCGAGTTATTATTTAACTATCTCTGACCTAGGAGTCATGTATTCTCTGCCATCATCTATGAAAGTGTGGCACGCTAACTTGTGAACTAGCAAGTAGTGTAAAATCTCAGGCCCTTCAGAAAGGATCAACAAGTCCGAATACCCTCACAAAATATCTCACCTGCTTTCTGATGCCTGATATTCCATTCTCGAGATTAATTCTGCCTTGCTAAACTTCAAATATTTCTAGAGAGAAAAGCATAAAAAATATCATATGGGAAAAAAAAAAAAACTCCAGAACATAGGACCACAATTCTAATGATATTATGGAAAGGATACCACTGAGCCACTAATGGAAGAAATGGCGACACAAAAAGGGTCTGGTACTACCCAAGGCAAACTTGCCTCCATCAAATCATTTTGACATAAATATTTCTGTTCTAGTTTAACTGTTTTTATGTTGTGAGTTTTCATTCTGAGTTTTCTCTAAATTCATCAGCCTTAGCACTGCGGAAAAATATCTATAAACCACATTTTTTTTTTTAATTTTTGATAACCTATTTTTAATTATCAAATCCTCTTGGCAGTTTCAAGAAACTTTTGATTTCTAACATTCTAGTGTATTGTAATCTTGAAATAATTTAAGAGGTGAGTTCTTAAATCAAGAAATGGGGTTAATAAGTGAAGAAACTAATAGTACCTGGCAAGCGTATATTTTTAAAAATTTTTACTGAAAAAAATTTGAATTACTATTAGCTTAGAATTGTGGAACAAAATTAATAAAAATAAAATTCTTGCTATTAATACTATTTATCATTTAAAAACTCCAAATACTCCATGGGTATTATCATAATCGATGCTTATTATCACTCTTGGGAAATTAGTAAGCATATAAGTTATGCTCTCTGTTATGTAATTAGGGACCAAAAGCACCCACACAAGTATTCATTTTTCTAAAGAATACAACTTTCTAAACTATAAATAGAACCCAACACTTGACCACACTACCTGGATCTAGACAGTCTCTAATAAGATCCCATGGGTATAATGATAGGAGAGTTTCTAAGAATTTTAACAGCTTTCTGAAATCTTTATGATGGAAGTTTGTATTTAAGCTTCTAATCACCACAAATCTGGCAGTCATATTCAGGTAAATATTTCTGGCATTCCACGTATGGGAAAGTACACGTGTCAACATTGCACTGACAAATTGTGTTGTTTTTTTAATTAGCTAGTTTTTATCATAATGCTTTCAAGACTTTCCTGGGATTTCAGCTCAGTAGTCTGAGAGTTCTCTGTAATTAATGTATTCATAGCAATACCTGTGAACTTCCAATCATAAAGATGGGAATTCAGGTTTGAGAGAGGAATGCTAAACTAATCCTGAGCATATTTAGGGTCAGTATGTTAAAACTGCATCTCAGTGTATGCTTCCCAGGGAACACACCTGCAACAGTTGGTACTGTGAGTGGTCTAAGATAGAAAGCACTAAGATGGAGTTTTGGAAATGGATCACCTGCTACCCACTGGCAATAAGGACCGCTACTGCTAGTGACAGATGGAGCACTATAGTCTCTGGCACATCAAGTCATATGAAAACGTGGGCCAATAACAATTTATCTTAAAATGGGTCCAGCACAAGCAGGACCAGAGGTCACAAGCAAACTGCATGAATATGTAACCTATACCTCCATGCCATCATTACTGACTGGTAGTTCTTCCTGAACTCACATCTATGGTTAAAACCAGCCAACCAAGGAAGAAAAGCCTGGCTTTGTTCAGAGAACCATGGGTCAGCTTAACATGCAAAATCAAGTTAAAAATGGGCAGCAGTTGTAATATCCTTGCTAAGAGGAGGCAAACAAGACAATGGTAAGGGAAAATCCTCCCAATGAGCAAAACTTTGGGGAAGTGCACTTGGTCATCCACTTTCTCTGAAAAGTGGCCTGAGAAAAATTTTAAGTAGAATTTCCCTCCCACGAACAAGAAACATTTTAGTGTTCAATTACATGCTTTGATTCTAGTCAAATGAGCATGCTTTCTTTCTGTTGTTTTTATTATCAGAACTGTATAAAAAACCATGTCTTCATTGATTTTTTTTTGGCTTTCTGAAAAAGAGCCAAATTTAAGGCCCAATTGTGACATCTTTGCTGACCTGCATTGTTAACATAATTGTATTTTTTAAATCGAATTTTGATAGTCTATCAATAGGTATTTCCTCTGATTCTAATTACCTATTTAGACTTGTTTTTAAATATAATTTCTTGGTGTCCCCCTCAGAGGTGCTTTGTTAAAAAGTAAATGATTGATATATAATAGATTGACAGATAGATACTGATATGTATTTTTTAAAGCAAACATAAATATAAGACATACTAAGGCAAAACTGTTCATTGTGATAACCTCCCTTGGGCATTCTGCTAGATGCAGTGCAATTCCTCCTCTCTGCTCTACGCCTTCTTGCTCTTCTTTCCGTTTCTACCCTAGGGTCTCTCATATGTTTCTGTCACAGAATTAGTGGTTCAACCAACTGGGGTCAGCAAACATGCTAGGTTAATAATGCCTTAAGGAGCTACCCTTCTCAGGACTGTTTATACTCCAGTAGAAATATATTAAAGACAAATAGACTCGAGGCCTAAGGGAATTATTTTTAGATGATTGAATTTGACACATGCAGAGAGAGATTTAGTCACCTTATCTCATTTTGCATCATCTTCTGTATTTGGAGCATGAGAATTGTGCTACCTATGAATATCTAAATGTTGCTATTTCTAGCACAGAGATCTTCATGTGTTTTATTAAGCTTCGGAATATGAAGCAGAAGGGGCAAATTGTTTATAGCTATATTATCATTTCTTTCCCTTTGAATTATTAATATCAAAGAATCTTTTGATAAAAAGAAAATAATTCTATAAGCCACTACATGAACAAAACTATTTTCACTTTTGCAAATTTCATTTACACATTTTCATAATACAAAATATGTTACATAGCTATAATCCTAGTTTCATACAAATTTATAATCTGCTGCTTTTACTTACTTTTGGAATAGTCTGCCATGCTTCTATAGGGTTTTTATAGCTATTCATTTTAATAGCTGAATAATTTTCCATTAACTTGGTGTCACATAATTTACTTTTCTGTTATTAAAATTAAGCCTATCATTTTTTGCTATTATATATATTACTTCAATGAACATTTGGCACACATAGCTTTATACTATTTCCAAAGTATTTCTGTGAAGTTAAATACTAGTTGTAGAGTGTTTAAGACAAACATGAACATTTCTAAGTTTCTTAACTATTAAATCATTATCTCTTATTTCTGCTCTCCAAAATTCTTGTAGCAATTATAATTTAAACCATTTTAATAAGGCATCAGATCTTCAAGAAATGAAGTAACTTACCCAAAATTGTTTCATCAGTAACAGAGCAGGTATTAGAAACTCGCCTCTTGATTTCCTGACACTAATTTATTGAGAAAAGTTTTATATATATATACACACCCACACACACACACACACACACACACACACACATATATATATACACACACACACACACACACACACATATATATACATACACACACACACACATATATATATTTTTTTAAAGGAAATTATGGGCTTGGTTTTACCAAGAAGAATATAGATCTCATTGAATCTCAAAGATAATAGGGACTTTATTTGAAGCTGTTTCCTCAGAATAAAATACTTTTTCCTGACCTCATTCTTTAGAAATTTCTATACATTCTTCTTTAGAGCAGAACTCAGACTTTACTTTTTGGAAGAAATCTTCCCTCACCTCCAAGTAGGTTAGATTTCCCATTAAATATTGTCATTCTAAACTTCTTGTAGAATCAATTACAATTGTAATTAAATCATTAATAATTTATTACTTTCTTAATAGAACATAATCTAACTTCTGTCTTGTTCTTCACTATATCTACCACAGCTAAAACAGTGCCTTCTATACAAAAACACTCAATATAAATTGAATGAATAACAGTAAATGGATAGTAGGATCTATTGTCAAAGTAATATATTATTTAAACAGAATTGAATCACACTCATCAAAAATGCTCTTGTCTAAAAATCTCCAAAGAAACTTCTAGTTCAAGGTGATGGATTCATTGTAAGCAATTTCCTATATTGACACCAAAAAGAAAAAGAAAAAGAAATCACAGTGAAGTGACAGTAAAGATATAGCATAAATGATAAAATATACTCTGAAAATGGGAAATATGACATTGATGAAGGAGAGATTTTCTGGCAGACAAAATGCACATGAGAGTGTAATAGCAGACACATTAGACCAGAGGAAATTATAGCCCAAAACATTAACAGGAAAAGACTGATGCAGAGATGGGAATTGTTTAGCCTGGTGAAGAACTGAAAGGTTTAAAGCTTGGAGCTGGCAGGTAGGAAAAATAGGGATAGGGTATAGGGATATACCGTGTATTAATTGTGAGACTCCTGATAAAATTCCCGGACACACTCCCAGCTAGTGCCCTAAAGTGTACTTTATAAAGACAAATGCTTTCCTAGTGGTCAATCACAATGTGAGTCGGGGATAGAGAGAAAGGCAGATGATGTGTACAGCAACTGTATACCTCCGCAATAGACTTGTGGGAATGTAAGCTGGGGATACCGTGGGAAGGAAAGTGGCTCCACTTGGGAATAAAATATTTTCATACATTCCCTGTCAAGAGTAGAGGATGCTTACATTAATGGCTTTCATGGTTTGGGGGCTTCTTGGATGTTCTCCAACTTTGCAAACAAAAAGTAGACTGAGTTTCCAAATCTATATACTTCAAGAAAATTCGCAACCAGGCATTCAACTGAGGGTAGAAGCTTTAAGGTATGGAGACATAAGAACTGTGACTCCTGTCTTTCTATGCTAATCAGTATAGGCTTTTATCCATAAACCTGAGTGTTCAAACAAGGATTACCACATTATTTAATAAAAATAACATGAAAAATAAAGTTTTCAAGTCTTAAACAGAACTCTGGGCCAAAAATCAACATTGTAAGGAAGAAAGATAATTTTTTTTTAATTCTAGTTTTATGTTAACAAATTTTAAAAGATCATTGAAAGTTCCTCTTCTGCTTAAGATTTAGAAAGCCGGAAAGAACATTGTGCCTACCATAGAGCTGAATTTTCAAGGTAATCGAGTAGCCTAAAATCCAGGAGAAGGTAGGTCTCTCCTCAGAGAGATGGGATATGATCTCTGGCTCACCTATGGCAGAGCATGAGAAGACGAAATCCAGGTACCACACAAGCAGGTGATAAGATTATAAGAATTCATTTATTTTTAACTGCAATTTATTTTTAATTGCTGTATTAGTGTTTTGCAGAGAAGCAAAACTAATAGAGAGACTGAGAGACCGACAGTAAGAGATTTTAAGAAACTGGCTCATGGAATTTGGGATGTTGGCAAGTCTAAAATCTGCAAGATGGGCCAGCAGGCTGGAAACCCAGGAAAGAGCCAATGTTGCAGTTCAGTACAAAGGTCATCTGCTGGCAGAATTCCCTCTCGCTCAGAAAAGGACAGACTCAGGCCTTCAACTGACTGTATGAGGCCAACCCACATTATAGAGGGTAACTGGCTTTATACAAAGTTCACCTATTGAAATGTTAATCTCATCCATAAACACCCTCAAAGAAACTTCTGGAATAATGTTTGACCACATGTCTGGACACTGTAATCCAGCCAAGTTGACACATAAAATTAACCATCACAATTGCTAAAGCCTGAATGTGGGATGGAGGGAGAGAACAGAAGCCTGAGAAGCTGTATACTCAAGAGGATTTTGTTCCTGCTCACAGGTTTCTTTGCAATGGCCTCCACCAGGTGCTCATGAAAAATAACTGGGGGCAAAATAGGAGACAGATTTGCTTGGCTGTACAGGTACACAGGAGTTAACAGCTGCCACTGTGGGAAAAGCCTGGAGCCCCACCTAGACCCTTCCCTATGAAACAAAATCCTAAAAGCACAAAAAGAAGTCATGCCACTTTGGAGGACAGGGGAAGAGTCACTGTGACTGCAGGAATGTAAAAAAGAGACTATCCTGCCACTGACAGAGGGGCAAGAAGTATTCCTGGGTCCCAAAACCTGTACCAGCAAAGGTCTCCCAGTTATGGGGAAAGCCAGAAAAACTGCTGCAGCACAAAATCTGCAAAATATCCTTGCAGAGATTATCCGCCATGGGAGTAAGCAGGAGCACAGAGGAAGCTCCATGTCGCACCTGGGGACTTGAGGCTGGATAAGGAAAAAGATACCTCTTGCCCCACACACCACCAGGCTAGAGAACACCAAGAACATGTGACAATAGTCTACCACTGGAGGAGAGGAAAAAATGTGGAGGAAGAGTCACATTGTGGCATAAGACTGATAGCTGAGAGTAAAAGGGAGCATGCAGAAAAATTCTACGGAAAATCAGTCTCCAGTTTGAATATAAGGAAACACCTGAGCAATCTGAAGGTGGTGGTGCACTGAGAGTAACCACAGCAACAAAAAATTCCAAACTCAGCTCAACTCCTGACAAGATGGACTCAACACCTTACACTATAGCAGCAGAAGAGATCTGCTCATTTCTAGGCATAAATACTCCATATTCCCTGTACTACATATTATGTCCATAATCTAATAAAAATTATGACATATACACACAGAAAACAACACTCTGACAATACACAAAGAAATCAACAGAACTGGACTCACAGATTACTCAAATGCTGAACTATACAGTAGAAGATGGCAACAAGAAAATAAAATATAAGAAATAATTTTAATAACTGAAAGCCAAACTCAAGTCTCCAGATTATAAGGGATCTTTAAATGTATAGCAAATTTGAAATAACCCAAACTTAGATTCGTACTAACAAAATTCTTAATTCCTAGAATCGATTAAAAGTTTTTTAAAACCTCTAAAAAGGAAAATAAGTTTATCTTAAAGACTCAAAAAGATTTGCATCAAATTTCCCATCAGCATTACTGTAAACTAGAAAATGAAGTAATGTCTTCAAACTTTTGAAAGCAAAAGATACTGAATCTGCAATTCTATATTCAATATATTAGTAGATTCTATTTTGAAAGCACAATAAAGACATTTTCAACTCTAAAAGGAAAGATTACTTGAAAGATTAATCGAGAAAAAAATTTAAAGCATGAAATCTAATAGAAAAGAAATAGAAGACCAAAAAAACAATGACACTAATTCATGGGAGACCTGACAAGAATTTGTAGAATGACATCTTTTTGGCAGGTTTAGAGAGCAGTACATCCGAAACAGACCAAATAATAAGTATGATTAAAAAGCTGCATATTCTTAATTACAATCCATGTTGCATGCTAAAGTTTGAGAAGCATTGATATGATCTAAATTATTGATATAAATTGATATAAATTATCACAACTGATAATTTCTAAAGTTGATAAATCAAGAAATTAAGTTTCAAGAATAATGTTTAGAATTATGGTCAGGAGAGGGTAACTTGAACTAAAAATAGAAGTGTTTAACAGTTAGTACCTCTAAGAATATTATAAGATGAAATAGAGGTAATTTTTTACTTCTCATATTCCACTCGGTATAACTTGTATTTATTTTTTAACTATACAAATGTTATTTTACAGCTATTATAAATATGAATAGGAATCTCAATAATTGCAAAATATTCATAGTTTCACAACTGTTTTAAACTTCCACTAATTGTTTAGATTTCTTAATTTCAGTACACTAAACCAGACGATTGTTACATGCAAATTATACTTACAAAAAACAAGCACTATTACAATGAAGTCAAGAAAAGATTTTGATACTGCAGTTGAAGTTCTATTTATTTTTAAAGTATTCAAAACAATAAAGTTCTATTTGGTTCAATAAAAGTCTTAGTTTCTTAGATTTGACTGGAATAAAATTAGGCTTGAAAATGCTTGCCTTTGGGACAGAAAAACAAGTATCATTGAAAAAGCGACTATTCATTGTTCATATCACAATATAATGAAGTTCTAAAAAATAAACCATTATTTCTATGTATCCATAAATTGAAAGTACTTATAACTTATATCCATGTTTAAAATGGCATAGTTCTAAAATGAGATTAATCCCACTTTCTTATCCTAAACCCTAAAAGAAACATTATTTTCTTGTCTTTATTACTAAAATAAACCTACTCCATTAATATTTCCTGCAGTTAAAAATACATATATTTTGTTTTAGGTGTATTATGATAACTAACGACCCATAAATCTCAACGACTTACAAAACAAAGGTTTATTTCTCACTCGTGTTCTATACTGGCAGTGAAAGGTCTCTGCTACACATGTCTTTTCATTCAAAAATCCAGGCTGAAGATGAGACATTGACCTGGGACACATAATTCACATGACAGTGGGGGAAATTAGAGATTGGTAGAAACAGACACAATGACTCGAATATTTCTGCTTAGATGTGATGTATCTAATGTCTGATCACATTCCATCGCCCAAAGCCCAATGTGCATGAAACAGGAATCTGTATTTCACACAGAAGGCACAGCAAGTTACATAGAAATAGATGAAAATTATAATCCTTTTTCAAAACGAAGAAGTAAAATTTGTGAAACACCAATACAAGCCTCCATAATCCTTTTTTCTATTACTTCACACTCTGTCATACTCACCTTGTGAGATATTCTAAGGTTGTACATTAGATGATAATGTATTCTACAGAGAAACTGGAAAGCTGGAGGGGTTGAATTCCTGCCAAATGTATGACTGAGTAAATTGAATAATGAAACATTTTTAATATTCTTTAACCCCACTGAAATTCTCTATTTTTGCTAAACTAATGCCACTTTAAATTATTTTTTAATTATATGAGGAAATCATAGGTTTATAAATATTTCCATATAGAATTTTAAAAAGACAATAAAAATGAGAACTATGTGAGATGTTTCAATTAATCATGGGATTAAACTGGGAGCCAAACTAGATCTCAGATGAGTTCTGAATATTGATTTTTCAATTGAGTGGAAAAAGCTATTTAATTCCAATCAGATCTATGCAAAATAGACAACTCAGAAAAGAAACTGTATGAAACATTAGAAATTATCAGACTATGTGATTTTTCTCCATTTGTATGCAAGAGTATATGCAAGTCAGTCTGCAGACTCTAACTTTGTCAATACGCCTGTTCCACATTCATTAGTAATGGTTTGCCTGTATCTCTTATCCAAATAGCTATCATCTTCAATCAATAGAATTCCGGCACTGCTGAACAACAAATAATACAAAGGGTAAATGTTCTATCCTAGATAGAGGATAGAATTAAAAATATGTTGCAATGATTATTTAATGATTTTCATCATAAACTCAAAGCATAAGGTGGATTGTTGTTCTGTAAAAAAAAGAAAAGTACCTATAAGGTACAGATTGCTCTAAATAAGAAAAAAACTCTAGAAATAAAACTGTACCGTACATATATTCGATTCTGTTTTGACATTTTATATTCAAAGGCAAAGCTGCACGGGTGGGAAAATACCCTTTTCTTGAATTTTAAGGCAAAATACTCAATTGATGCAACTTTTCCAATGTTCATATAACAAACCTAATTTTTTCTTCATCGTCAAATTATAATTCATCAAAATAAACCAGATATAGAAATATAAAAAATTCTATGAGGTGGAGTGGGGACAAAACGAAGTTTTTTAGGAACTAGAAAATAGGGCAGTAAAAATATTGCTCTAACTTCCCCAATTCTGTTTCATTTCAAAAGTTTCTGGCACGGAGAGCAGTGAATTCCAACAGTCCTATATTTGAATCTCAGCTGTGTAGCTATGGGAAAACCAAGTAAGCTGTTTGTACTTCATGTACAAAATGGAGGAAAGATATACCTCAAAATATTATAAGAATTAGAGATAATGCATACAAAGAACCTAGTATAGTTCTTGGCACATAAGTGGCATTCAATTTTTGTAATTTTTCATTGCTGTTATGTTTTTAATGTATATTAATAAAGAAAAGTGATAAGCTACTCTGGTGATTTTAAATAAAGTCCATTCAAAACCATTTTAGGAGTACGCTCTATGCAAAGTAATGTGTTAAGGGATATGACAGATATAAAGAAAAAAAAAAGGACTTGTTTTCATTCTGTAGTAAATGTGGAATTGAAAAGGGATAAGACTTAACTAGAACAAAGACTAGAGTTATTTGGTCACTTTAGTGACTATTAAAAGGACAACTCTGCATTCTGGATGTTTCATCAGGCATGAGACAAGCAGTGACCTTTCTCGAGAGAGGGAGAGGGGGAGAGGCAAAGCTGCACGGGGG
>NW_006436298.1:43825300-43887848 GCF_000325575.1 Pteropus alecto
GAAATGGTACCAGCCAAGGCCAGTCTCATTGGCCCTTTCTGCTTTGGGGTTTGTGGAGCAGTGTCACATCCTGGAATATCACGGGAATAGAGTTCATATAAGCACCATGCGGCTGTGTTAAGTACCAGTCTGTGTGTGTGTGTGAGAGAGAGAGAGAGGGAGAGAGGGAGAGAGGGACAGGGAGAGGGGGGGAGAGGGGGAGAGGGGGAGAGGGTGTGTGTGTGTGTAAGGTGTGGTAAAATGGGAAATAGCTATTTGTTCTTTGTCCCTAGTTCCTAACACAGAACTCCTAAATCCCTTGTAATTTCCTGAGTGGTAAGAGCATCTTTGGTCTAATGTGGTGACTCTGGGTGGGCCCCTAGATAGCTTCAGGTTGGCGGCTAGTCATCAGAAAGACTAAGGCATGAGTAGAGAGGGTTGTAACTTTCAGCCCTGCCTCTCATCTCTGGGGTTGGGAAAGAGACTGGAAGTTCAGTTATCACCAATGGCCATTGATTCAATTAATCAATCATGCCTATGTATTGAAACCTCCATAAAAAACCCTAAATGACAAGGTTGGGGTAGCTTCCAGTTTGATGAACACATGGAGGTGCTGGGAGGGTGGTGTACCTGCCCTCCCACATATCTTGCCCCATGCATCTCTTCCATCTAGCTGTTCCTGATATGTACCAGTGATAGTAAGTGAAATGTTTTCCTGAGTCCTGTGAGTTGTTCTAGTACTTATTAAACCTGAAGTGAGGGACACAGGAACCCCAAATTTACAGCCAGCTGGTAAAAGTACAGGTAGCAATCTGGGACTGAGCTATTAATCTTTAGGGTCTGCATTAACTCCAGGTAGT
Source organism: Pteropus alecto (assembly GCF_000325575.1). Taxonomy (NCBI): domain Eukaryota; kingdom Metazoa; phylum Chordata; class Mammalia; order Chiroptera; family Pteropodidae; genus Pteropus; species Pteropus alecto. The sequence goes on from NW_006436298.1 coordinate 43,826,140, forward strand.
TAGCATTAAAATTAAATTGAATTATAAGACACCCAGTTCATGTCCAGAGAGTTGGGGAATTGGTTAGTATGGAGAAAAATCTAACATATTTGGTATCAGAATATTTAAAGAGAAAGGAACTGGTAGGTGAAAAAATAAAATAAACTAGGGCAGATATTCCAATTGGTTTCTATTTTTCTAAGAAAAGGGAAATACTGGGAAGATAGAATTTGAAAGCAATTTGATAAGCATTAGAACACAAAGCGATGTTTTATTGCCTTAGTCAAGAAATTTTAATGGTGGTTTGAATTCCCAAGGGGGCTAGGAGTAGGAAGAGATGTTATTCATTATAGACATTATAAACAATAGGATAAAACAACTGAAATAAGTATAATGGATAACACCCAAGGTTTAAAGGTGTTAAAGTCTTATTAGGGTTTTATATATATATATTTCAACCTTACTCCTCATAATCTCTTTTCTGAAATGTATGTATATATGTATGCATATAACATGTCATTAAACACTACACTGGCTAGCATTTTAAGTTGAAATTGTAATGAGCAACAACCCAAGGCCGAACTATTCACAGCCAAGAGTAGTCAGATTTTCTAGGACTAGTTGAACAAAGCTAACTCTAAAATAACTGCAAATGTTACAAGGACATATGAAAAATAGGAATAGGATTATTTACGTGGAGAAGAAACATTTCCTTAATAACTATATTAAAAGTTTAATTTGAAGTCAATGATAGAATAACAGATTTTACTTATATCTGGAATTACTGAGTCTAAAGATAAAGACAAAAATCTTCAAAGGCATTATTTTACAATTATGTGGGGGAAATTGCACATGGTTTAAGAAATGTAAAGACTAAACTAATCCTATTTCCTGACATGTGCAATCATTTCATATTTACGTAATCAATATATAAAATATGCTAATAGATTAAAATCCTCATTTGTACTCCCATTACCTAGACCATCATGTATTTTAGTAAGTATATAAATAGCCAAGTTTTGAGCTCTAAAGGATTACAGAATCATTTCTAAAGTGTTCAAACTAAAAACAGAAATTAAAGAAATAGACCTAGTGTTAATGTTCATTCTCAAAAATAAATATCGATTTTATTAATTTTTGTAATTAAATAGTAAGAACTTTTACACATTCACTTAAAGATCCAAACTATAAATATTATAGAAAAATGTATTTGTGTGAGTGTTCTAGATATTTTTTGCCATATAATTTTGTGTCAAATTAAAATCTTAGAGACAGTTGCTAATACCAAGGCAAGATAAATCAATATATGGAATGAGAACAACCCTAGGAAATGTGACCTGTAAAGAGAGCTCCACACTGGTGACTCATCCTTTAAAAGCTTTTAGTACCTGAAATTGGCTCAGGTAGTATCAAAGGGAAAGTGTTTCTTTGATGACATTAACACAAGGCCACGTTGGAGAATGTGTTCATGCAACCCCCTTCATTCAGAGCGCGTGCTATGACTTTCTATTCATCCGTTTCCCCTCTTTTCCTCTCCTCTTCCTGATTTCAAGTGTTCCTCTGTGGATACTCACCTGATATTTCTACTTATATATTTTGTTGTCCAAAACTTCTACAAAAAACAGTCTCACTCCAAAGGACAATAATAAAAATAAAACAGAAAAAGTATGTAATTGTTATAGTTTAAACAATACTATCTGTAAATACCATCATAATCATTGTTCTGTTAAAAAGGTGAAAATTTAAAAAGAGCATTCCAAATATAAAAAATATAACCCAAGAGAAAAAAACATTTAATTTGTAAATAAAATTAATATCTTTGGATAACTAAGAACAAAGATCTCCTATTTAATGAAAATCATAATTGCATGTGGAATTATGGTTCTAGAAGGTTAAACAAAGGAAACAAAATTATACATTAAGAATTAATGAGTGCCTGTCAAGTATTAAGTCCACAGCAAGGATATTAATTTTGACTATGACAATGGGGTAGTTTGCTGTTGTAATAGAAATAGAAAAAAATTAATTTGCTAATTGAGAGCACTGTATTGTGAAGTGGCTTCCTTTAGAAATTTGCTTCCATTTCACTGTTCTTACATATAAGAGAACATATAAAATGTATCTGGTGACCCAGTTCTCAGTTAACTTCAAAAGATCCTTTAGTCAGAAATCTCTAACTTCCCACAGGCTCAGAACAAAAGAAATGATTAAATCTTCTCATCTGTATTGCAGAAAATTTGAGACCACAAAGTTTATATTCCATAGAGCTAGTAATAATTGCAATAAAAAGGCAGGGAAAAAATAGGAATCATGGAAAAAGTAATTCCTAATAGTCGAATTCTCACTATTTATTCAATGTCGGGAAGACAGTACTGATTAAAAGTCCTCAGAGTGCCATCAAGACCTGTTGAGCCAGGAGGCACTGATTTTCAATTCACAGCAATATCATGTGAGCATTTCATTTGAAAAGTGCATGACCCAGTCGTAAAGGAATATTTTACATATTTATTTGCCTTGAACTCAACTCAGCTTTTTTTTTTTTTTTCCTCAAAAGGCTATGATTTTAGGACATCTTTTACAAGAAAATATATTATCCTTTTAGTGTGATAATAAAAACTCGACAATCTAGGAACTTTCTAGTTGGAATATATTGGAATCAGAAATGGTGGTTAAATCCAAAATATGTAATTAATCTTAGGCTCAATCCACATTCAGTGAAAAAGATAATGTACTAAGCAAGTCCTATTCAAATCACAAATATTAAAAAATAATTAAATGCAGTTATCAATAAGACCCTTGGTATTAACTCAGAGCATCATCGACAATGGTTTAAAGCTCATGGAAAGACTATAAGAAATCAAATTAGCCATTCTTAAACCACTGAATAAACCATTGTGTAGATGATACAAAGAGACACAAGCAGGCGACATTAATTTGGGGATCAGCACTTACTGGCGAATGATTTTTTAATTTTTAAAATTCAAAATAGAAGCTGCAGTACCATTAGTAAACATAATACCTTTAATTAAAAATTTCACATTCAACACAAATATTTACCACTGGAGGTGTATATTAATATTCACTCGTGTAGCTGAAAATTCACTATTCTATACCTAGTTTCTTCTATAAAATGTTTAAAACAATACATACCAAGTATTGAGAATCAAGTGAGCCAATACATGTAAACTGGTTCCTTTAATGCCAAATGAGCCAATACATGTAAATTGGTTCCTTTAATGCCAAATACTCAAAGAATAGTATATATCAAATAGAAAAAAATACAAAAAACTGCCACTTACTGTGTATGCTATTATATTCTGAGTACATTCTATTATTTTTTATATATTTTCACGAATCCTCTAGCAGACCCCAAAAGTTTTATTATTTCTGCTTTACAAGAAACAGGCACAGATTCAGTAGCTTACAGAATTAGTGAATAGAAATCAGGATTAAAATGAATGTTTGACTCCAAAGCTTATCTAATTTCAACTACAACTATGGTTCTCAAATTTTAGTGTACATAAAAAATCTCCTGGAAAGCTTGTTAAAATAGTTGCTGATTCCCATCACCAGAGATTCTGATTGAGGAGATTGAGGTAATCACCATGAATTTGCATTTGTAATAAGCTTACAAGTGATGTTGGTGTTCCTGGTCCAAGGACTACAATTTGACTGAACCATATCATATAGTCTCTCAGATAATGCGGGATAAATTGATAGTAATCGCTTCTCTATTTGAGGGACCTTTATGAAAACCTATAGACTGATATATTAAAAGGCAAGATAATGCATCTATAGTCAATTCTATTGTTTTAAAATCCAGGCAAAAGGCTGGTTTTAGTACGTACCTGGGCAAAATGAATTTCCTCTTTATTAGATGGGAGTTTGAATCCCCTCCCCTCCAAAATTATTTTCAAATCAATCTTGGTTTCCTAAATTCTCCAGTAATCCAAGTAGCAGAATTTTCAGAGAAATCTCTAAACGGGAAAATTTTATGAACTATATTTTTTAAATTAAATAATTGATAAAATATTCAAATGAACACAATTCTCATGGTAGAATGCTATTGTCTCCACTGATATACTCAATACCTATAATTATTTCAAATGGTTTTTGGTGAGGATTCTGATTGATTCATTTCTGTGCAGGCACTTTTACCTAGATGAAAATGTTCAGTTATCTCATCTTAAATACATCAAGGAAAAAATTCAACAACTCTTCTGAGTAAAGAAGAGTTTTCTTGATAAATCTAAATACATCTACTGATCTGTAAAAAAAAAAAAAAAAAGAAAAAGAAAAAAAGAAAGAAATATAAATGGAGCCACCTTGAAATGGAACCAGAGGAACTACCTGGCAAATCTTATTCCTCAAACCTTTGGAATGTTAAAAATGGGCAAAATAACCTTTGGACTGGGCCTAAAGCAGCACTGTATCTCAAACAACTGTTTGAAAAGATAGCAAAGCAGATATTATGACTATGAGACTGAAAATTAAAAATATTCTTTAGAATTAGCATCACTATGTTAGTTTATCTGCACCTAAAGAAATGCATCCCTGCTATTCATGTCATTGTTCCTTTTCTCTTTCTCATAAATACCCCTTGCCTTAGCCTCCTAATCAGAACACTGGGTTTCTGGCTGAATTAGTGCTTCCAGAATAGCTATTATTTGGGATCTCAAATGTTAACGCTTTTTACCTTCACTTTGGCCTTTTATTTTTAGGTTAGTGTAGAGAGTAAATGGAAGGACAAATGAAAGAATACATTTAACTAAATAATTATTGTTGTGAAATCTGAGATAGATGATCACGTTCACTCCAGTGTACCTGACCTCTTTCTGTGATGAAAAACGAAATGCATGGCCTGATGAATTTCCCAACAGTTCTATTTGTTAGAAAGCTTTTTTACTCTAGAGGTCCTTAATCGGGGTCCATTGACACCCGTCTCCCAAAGTAATGATCTATGAGCCTGAAATTCTAAGCAAGTATTTGCATATGGTTTACAGTTGACAAATACATCTTCCATCAGCTCAGCAACTCAAAATAGGTTCAGAATCATTGATTTACCTCATGAATTGTCTTCCAGCAAGAAAATCATTCCTCTTAGTTGGCTATTGAGAATTTTATAGTCTAAAAGTTCGATATTTCAATAATATCAGACTTTCCATTAATTTGGAAGCAGCAATCCTACCCTCCCCTAATGGACAAGTCTTCTTTTATAGACCAAACATTTACAGGTGTCCCCATCAACCCAATTTGATGGGCTTTCTGGGTACTTGTGGTTTTTCTGTCCTCCAGACTTGCTATATATTTTGAGGCATATGACTAACCACAGCATTTTTATGCAACTGAATTTACATAATCAATTTTATCTAATTGTAAATCATACCAAGTATAAATTAAAATATAATTTATTGTTCTACTAGTATATGTAACAATAAATAAGGACAGCATTTTAAAAGGTAAAATTTTGTATATTGCCTAAACATTAGCATTGTTCTATTTAGCCTAAAGCTTAATCTCATGCTGGCAAAAAATCTTAAGACAGTTCCGTAAATATTGTACATTTTTCACTTGCTCGGTGTTAATGTACTTAAATGCCTTTTATAATAATACAGTCACACATTAATTAATACAAATAGGAATCTTCATGCTTAATCTGATTAAACATTCTCTCGCTCTTAATGGCAAAAAAAAAAAAAAAATTTAATCTCTCTTTCTAACTTGAAAGAACCTTTCAAGAAACCTGCATCAGCAGTTTCTAAATTGTTCCTAAACTGCACATTGTGCTATGATATTAAGAACAGCAGCATACATAAAGGAAATAAAAATACAAGTGCCTACAGACAATATATAAGAACAGATACAAATAAAGGAAAAGAGGACTCAGAGCAGAGAAGATACAGAAGAGCTAAGTGGAATACAATTGTACCATTTTCAGGGATAGTGATTATAGCACATTACTGTTTGGGGTATTATTCTTGAGAAGATGATGGATCAAGCTGAGAATTTTGCCCAGCATTTGACACCTTTAGTCTTTGTAAGATCCATAATGATAGGAAAGAGGCATGAGAATTACACAAATTGACTAAATATGAAACTAGGTTGTACTCAGAACCTGCTACACACTGCTATACACAGGAACCTGGCTGATCAGCATAAAGCTAGACCACGGGAAACCTCCAGAAAGAAGATTCCCTCTGAGATGACTAACAACTATTTCCTCATGCCTTTAATGCTGCATACCCATACTCTGAAAAAACAAACAAACAAAAAAAAAACATATAAATGCAATTCCTCAAACACTCAAGGTCTCACTCTCTGGTTTTGAGAGGAGACCATATCTCTGTGGAGTGTTATTCCTTTTCTAATAAACTTTGTCCCTAACTCTGGCTCACACTTAAATTCTTTCTTGAGCCAAGTCAAGGACCCTCTCTCTTACGGGCATAGATAGTGCTCAAGTCCCATTCAGGGGAATGTGCCCCTTCCTGCATCAATACCAATCATAAGTTTACTAAATATAACAACGTATTTAATACAGACTTAAAATACTAAACACAATACCTATTACATTCTAAGTACATTATCTCATTTACTCTTCATAACCACCATCTAACCACAATCAGACAGGTCAGAGGTTGCCAAATTAGAGCCTGGGGACCAAATCTGAGCTGCCACCTTTTTAAATACAGTTTTATTGGGAAAGTAATGATCATTCACTTACATGTCATCTATGATTGCTTTCATCCTACAAGGAAGAGTTGAGAGATTGGAATAGTACATCCTGCAAACCTAAAATATTTGTCCATCTGGCTAGCTACAGAAAAAGTTTGTCAACTTGAGATGGGTGCTACTGATTTTACTTTTTTTCAGTTGAGGAAAATAAAATATCCAGTCTATTGTGGTAGATGATGTTCTACACAACTATCCTTGAATAACAATAAAATCTCCTGGGTAAATTACAACCATATGACGACCCTCTCAATGAGGAAGAAAATTTGTAGTTGACTCCTCTATGGCACACATCCTGCAGCCAATAGTGAAGTCTTAATATGTGAATTTTAGAAATCTTAAACTAATCTATGCAACTTGCATTATGAAATGTATTATTTGAAATTGAAGGAAAATAAAAGGGACAAAGTATATTTCTTAAACATCTGCTCCTCAAAAAGGCCTTTGCCGACAGTCTTCTCTGAAGAACTATTACAATCAATTCTTGGTCCTTGTCTATTACATCACCATTTAATACCATTTTCCACAATTTTTAGCTGCCTTGTTTAACTTATTGTATGCCTTACATTCTAATATAAGTTTCATGAGGACAAGGATCTTATAAATCTTGTTCATTACTATCCTTTCAATGTCTAGTACATAAGTGCTCAAAAATATTTGAATAGTGACATGTAGGGAAGGAGGTAGGGGAAGGAAAGGAGAGAATAAATATATTTTCAATAGAAAAGGAACTGAGAGAAAAGCCTTTTAGGCAGATAAAATGAATGAACATAGACAAAGAAAATGTTTGCTTCGCTTTTCTATTGTTTATTGCTATGAAGAAAATAGAATAAGACATCCTCAAAGAGTAGAAAAGAAGCATTTTTGAGGCATGTGTTTTCTCTAAAATAAACTTCTTTCACCTAAACCAGTCATTTATGAACAAATTCTGGCATAAGCAAAAGTAGGAGAAATCAGAATAAATAAGGTTCTAAATTCATAATTCTAGAACATTAGGATTATAATAGGCTAGAAGGAATAAATTTCCATTAAGAACAAACTAAAATGGAACTACTAAATAGGATGTTGATCTAAAATGATCCAATGATTCAAGAAATTTTATAAAACTAGTAAAAATACTATATCTAAATGTCCCTGAATGCAATAGGATAAGATCTCATTTTCAGAAATTATCCAATTATCTTTGGGCATCAAGTTACTTGGGAAAGTTTTGCCTGGAAAAATGAGATATTGTAAAGTGTTTCAAGATTAGAGCTCATGTATTCTAACCCTTGGAATCCTACTATTAACACAGTGCTTAGAGCCCATTTGTTCAACAAATAAATTGATACATATTTCTGAGAACCTACAGTGTAGATTGTCAGACACTGTGAGGCACCCTTCCTTCTGCAACCTTTTTGGCACCAGGGACCGGTCCCCTTATGAGAAGCTAATGCCCGATGATCTGAGGTGGAGCTGAGGTGGTGATGCTAGTGCTGGGGAGTGGCTGCAAATACAGATGAATCTTCACTCACTGGCCTGCCACTGACCTCCTGCTGTGTGGCCTGGTTCCTAACAGGCTATGTATCAGTACTGGTCTGTGGCCTAGGGTTTGGGAACCCCTGTTCTAAGGTATCTCAGTGTGATGGGGAAGGCAAGTAAGCAAACATGATATTTCTCTCTACAGTGACAAGGACCAATACAGATATAATCTGAGTGCGGAGAGAAGACCTTGGAAATAAACGAAGATCACCCAAATGATAACAAGCAAAAGTCTATTTATTCAGAGTTTGTTATAACCAGGGAGTCAACCATTACTTGTGTTTGGCAGAGACTCAAAGGTAGGCAGAGAGGAATAGCTTTACAGTGGAAATGGGAACGCTTCAGGTATGCCCTAACCGGAGGCTATTGGTGTGGGGAAAGCGGTAAAAGCATGGAGGCTAACTAGAAGTGAGGCATCCTATGTGATTGGTTAGGGGTACACGTTTGGCTTTCTCCAGTTGATCCTACCTTGAAAACAGGGGCAAAAATTAGGGAAGCTGTCAGTTATTGATCAACAATTTGTTTTGCTGATTGCTACAGAACTTGCTGTTTGGCTTCCTGTAGTGATTGCTATAAACTAAGTCAGAATTCTGCTTTTATATATAGTATAGCCATTGCCCATTCATATATTCAGTCTCTCAGATGCATGTTGATGATGAATTTAACAAGTTAGCTTCAAGTTCCAACTAATTTGCCCTCCCATTTTCTTTCCTCTTGTAAAGTGAATCTAACTTACACTTTTAAAACTTCATGTAAAAAAGTCATTTGCTCATGAAAGCTTGTTTAATTTCCAAAAAGAACGTTTATAATGTGGGAAGATCAGTGCTGCTGCAGAGAGTAATAAGTCAACAGACTGGACAATTCGGGAGCTTATTAAAAATGACATTTTTAAAAAATGAAATAAACATGACAATTCATAATGGTGGTACTGATACATTAAATGATTATCTTTTAAATTACAAAGCAATGAAGTGTCTAGTTAAACTGGGAGGAAGTATTATCTAACAAATTATTTTCTTCATATATCCCCTTTGTTCCTATAATTTCTTTTTTTACTTTCTAATCTGGAAAACATTTTTGGATGCACGATTCTACTGTTTTTTGTTTTCATTTTCATTTATCTTAATTCTCAGTGAAACAATAATGGTGGGAGGGGGAAAAAAACAGTAAAAAGCAGCAAAACAAAAGCCTATTCAACCACCTAAAACTTGAGGCCAGATGGTAGAACATGTAGGGGGTAGGGAAAAAACAGTTATATGTAACACACCCTGTTACTTGCCTCAAGATTACTTAGAATAGATTTCTCACTTTTGTTATTGAAGACAAGTTCCTGAAGGCTGATTTATATGCGATAAAAATAATGTTCAAATGTAATCATAATATGCCTTTATTCCTATATCTTCCTTACCACATATATTTTCTATTGCTCACAATTTTAAAATGTAAAACACAATTTAATATAAATTTAATGGCTCGTGTTCAATAGTTTCCCATTTTTACATATGAATTGTGCTAGCTTTTGCTATCTTGCTTCTAATAGACTCTAGGAAATGTATAACTTGCTGCAGCCAAAAACTTAAATAAAAGCAAATTATAGTTTCCAATGCAAAAATCACATTCTTGATTGTTATAAATTCAGAAGAAAATGACAAGTTCTGCTACTGAGCAAGTTTAGAGGCATCTCAGCTTTTGTTAGCAAATTTTTATATAGGTTGATAAACAATGACTATTGATCCAAGTACTTTCCCTTTAGACAAAGTCTACCAAGTACTACAAAATATGCCAGCTCATATTAGATAAACTGGTGCCTCTTTGAAATAACTTCAGTGATTATAGCAATATGTATTAGCACTGAATATGTGATATCCACAAACCTTCATATATCGCTATCTCATTTGTTCATGGTCCTCCAAATCGAAGATTGTTAACTTCGAATTCACAGATATCCTTCAAGGAGTCCATAAACTCTTAAATTTTATAGGACTTTTTTTTTTTTTTCTAGAGAAGGATGTCAGTAGTTTCAAAAACAGTTCAGTGATACCAAATTGGTTGGGATATTGGGAGCCTACATCATAATAAAGCTTATCATACAAACTTCTTGGATTTATAGATAACCAATCTATAGAAAAATATCTTTTGTAGTTTTTGAAGGGTGGTCCCTGGCCAGTTTTCTCATACATCTAGATGATGGTAATATTTACTCCTATCGCTGTATATTTCTTTTAAGATTCATTTAAACACATCGGTCATTTAAAACAATATTTTATTACTATATTGAGTGTTATCACCAAAATATTTTATCTTTAAAGTTAACATTTTTATATTTATCTTGTTTTAATTTGATTTTCTAATTTTAAGTAAGGTCATGTGTCATTTTCACTTATTTATCCTTTCATTCACTCATTCTTATCACCATAGTATAGATAGGGTTCTTTATTCTCAACAAAAGGATCACTTCTAAGCAGAAAAGGATTTATTAAGGGCATTGTACAGCTTAAAGAATTTCTCTCTCAGCCAAAAAAACAAATTTAGTTGCTAGACAGCCAGAAAAAAATGCAGTCAGAACAGAACTTCGGTACTGTTCTAGCAAAAACTCCACTGTGGCTTCTACCTACCGCCTATTACTAATGAATCAAATATTTAACAGATATAAGAAACCTGTGCCAGATACCTGTCATTTGCTTTTCCGTATCCACTCTCTACCCTTTTCCACTCTGCTATCTGCCCTAAGAAGCTGATCTCTCAGATTTCATTAATAGGCTAATGACCCCTGTAGCTAGCTTCTCCTTGGATAGAACAATGAGGCTATTATTAGAAGACCAGAGAGAAAAATAAGTTTATGGCATTTATTCATTTAGGTCCCTCCCTGTTCCCTTAGAGTGCCTCAGGATGGTTGTGCTCCACAAGGAAACTTGCCTTGCTCAACTCTCTCTATTCCAGTAACCAGAGTCTCATTCCCTTGCAATAGAGTTAGAGAACATTGCTGCTGCTAGACCAGGGTTCTTGCAGCTTGCATTGGAATCTCCTACATACTATTCAGACCTTTACAAGTAGCCTCTTTGTTAAACAATGTAGCCTTCGTTTTCTGTTGAGATTCAGACTGATCAAAACCAGATTTGCATATTTTTTATTGAAAACATGTTTTATAGCTATCCCAGAAAAAAATTAAAATCCTTCCCCACAAGATGCTCTCTCATTGCACTCAGCTGTACATCATGTACAGCTTTTACCTTCCCAATCTCAGCTACAAATCTACCTGGTAGAACTCAGCTAACACAAAGAACATAAACTGCAAGGAGTTTGGAAAATTTAGTTGAATCTTTTAAGCTCAGAAATTCAGAAAAGTACACCAAAAGAGGATAGTGCATGAGCCAACATACTAGTATCTACTATAAACACTAATATTTATAAATATTTATAAAAAAATTGACCTGCTATGGAATAGTAATGTTTTCTATAATATTTATCATGTATATGCTTTGCCTGTTTTATGCAAATATTTAGAACAGTAATCAAAGAGCAACTCAATAGTAACCAAGGAGATATATATGTTGATTATCAATAGCACAGTAAGGCTTAAAGGGTCAGGTGAATATATGCTTTATTTTGTATTTAGAATAAATGTATCAGATAAATAGAATTGAAGTTTATTCTATCAAATACATCCTCCAAAATGTAGATATGCGACAAATCCCATTTCCCTGTGAACTCCAGGTGCTAAAAATATTAGACTGTGGCTCTGGGACTGTGGTCATAGAAAATATTTCCAGAATGCAGTAATTATTAAAAAGACCACAATTCTTCTTTTCTTCAAAAGTTAGTGCCTATTTCCCCAACTCTTAAATATGGATGAGCTTTATGAATTGCTTTGGCTAACAGAATATAAACAAATTGTGGAACAAGCAAAGATTTGAAAAGCATTTGCACACTGAGACTTGCCTATTTGTCACTACCATTGTATGAATAAGCCTTGGCTAGCATGCTAGATGATAAGAGACAGGACTCAGTTACCCTTTCTCATCAGGTATCAGCCAATCACTATACAAGTTTCTGGGGCCGTCCTGATCAGCCAGCCCCCAACCATGAACAGCCAATGAACAGAACATGCATGAGCCAGCCCAGCTGTGATGAGCCAAGCCCACCTCGGATCAAAAGAGCCTCCACTGAGGTCAGCCCAAATTGCAGACCTACAGAATTATATGCTTAGAAAAAAAAAGGGAGAGGAGGTTGTTTTTTTCAAGCCACTAAATTTTGTGGCATTTTGGTTTTATACAAATAACATAACTGATACATAAAAATGTACTTAGAAGGGGTGGGCTGCTAACAAACCTAAATATGTGGCACTGGACATTGGCCTGGGCAGTAAAATAAAGCTGGAAAAGCAGTGAAAAACTTTGCAAAGGCCGATCCATGTTACATAGTAAAACAAAATTGACAAAACTATCTCACCTGTAGTAACTGAAGACAGAAAATTATCTGATAAACTTGTGAGCATTGATAAGATAGCTTCCAAACAAAATGTTTAGTGTCAGTTGGCTTCTTTTAGTTCCTCAGATAATGTGCAGCAAGAGATAAGCTAAAAAGAAACTTACGCTTTCAGGAAGAATTTAAAGGGAAAATAAAAGAGTAGGGCTTGTTACACTGGAAAACAAAACTTTCTCATTTCCAGTATCTCCGACCACCAAATTACTTTCAAAATAAAATGAGGACTGAAGTGAAAACAAAGATCAAGTCAAGGATTACGTCTGTAAAACCCTTCCTTAAAATCTTGAAAGATTCAAAGAGGTGTTGAATGGCCTCTCCAAGAAACACACACAAGTTTAATCTCCCCCCGCCCTAAAAAAAAGGCATTTGAGTCAAGAGAAGCAGTCTCTAAAACAATTGAGATTTGGGCTTTTACTGAACAGAGTAGACTAGAATCTGTTATACAGAAAGCCCACAATGCTTTCATCGGAGTTTTAATCTAAACTAGCGGCCCTTTTACTAATAAAAGAAATCGAGGTTGTTAAAATTTCAAGAAAAAAATAAATCCTTTGTATCGCAACTTTCTAGAGGAGGAGGAAAGCCAAGAAAGCTATTCAGTTGCAAACACGAACAGTTTTTATAGAGAAAAACAAAAACATTTCAAAGGATAACGCCAAGAGCCCAAAGGGGTGGAGTCAAGACCCATGTAAAACTGTGGACCAAATAACCACTCCCAAGGAAAAGAGAGGAATTTTGTATTGGGAAGCCACTTCCATGGAGCAGAACTGGGCCCTAATCAAGAAACATTCCCTGGCCCCAGGGTCAGAAGACCTGACCTCATCTGCCCTGTAAGATTTCAAAATCACATGGATTAAGGCCAGCTTTCTGCTCCCTGTTCTTCCCTTTTTTGAATGGAAAAGTCAATTATAATTATTCTATTCCTGTCTCGCCATTGTATGTGGGAGACACATAGCTTGTATTTTTAAGTTTATAGTTTTGTTTTTTTTTTAGTTCATAGGAGCAAGAGGAACATGGCCAAAGAACCATATTCAGACTTTATTTAAATCATGAGATCCTAGACTTACAGCCTGATGCTGGAATTAAATAAGACTTTTTGTGAGTCTTGGGAGGAAATGTGGGTATTTTGAAAGTGAGAGGAAAGTGAATTGTGATGAATGGATAGACTAATAAATTATTAAAATACATAGAATTATCTCTTCTCTCATACAAAGGCAGAATCTATTTTCCCATCTCTTGAATCTAGGTTGGCCATGTAATTTGCCATGTAAATGAGACTTTAGCAAACATGATATGAGCACAAGGTAGAAAAGCTCTTGTGCATTACAGCTTACCTACTTGCTGTTCCTGGGACTTCTGCTACTTCCACTACGTGCATATGCCCAAGTTAGCAAACCGGTTGATGAGAGACATGTAGGCTAGTCCCATTTCTACCTTGAGAGTAAACAATCAAACATGTGAATTAAATCATACAGAATTAGCTGGGCCCCAAATGGCCTGGCAAGTAACAGCTGAGGAATTAGTAAACTCAGCTGAGTTCAGCCAAGCCCAACTTTAAGAAAGGCCCAGTACAAACTGACAAACTAAATGTTGTTTTAAACCACGATATTTGTTATACTTGTTTGTTATACAATATATGTGACTAATCTACTTCCATACAATCGTGAAAGAAGTAATCTCGAAAGAACATAAAAAATTTCTATATTTCTTTTTGAGAAAACTGGAAATTTGTTAAAGATTAGTGTGTTTGCTAAAAGGCATTTCCTTAGAAAGAGTTAAAACTTATTTTAAAATGTATGTCTACACTAGCCTATAAAGTGCTGTCTTAAACAACAAAGGGAATAAATTTTATTGGGGAAAAAAGGCTTAGAGTTAGAGTTGAAAGATGTTGACGAGATCATACAGAGAACATGACCTCCGGTTGACCTATGACCTGGACCCAGGCAAGCAAAAGCTCCTCACCATCGCCTATGCTTGTCTCTTCCCACAGTGGGAGCCATTTTCAAGGACTCAGCCTTGAGATAGTAATGTGTGGTTGAGACCATCTGGACGACATACCTGACTGAACATAGTTAAGGCCTCTTAACTATCTTTTAAGATTCTGGTGGGTGGGTGTAGCGACCTATTTATCTTATAGCTGCCAAGGCAAGCCTCATACATTAGTTCCCTTGCTTATTAAACCTGCCACCTACCTATCTGGAGTGGTATGCCTCTTTCTTCTGTTTCTCCTTGCCCTTCCTGTACAGGACCAATTTTCAAACCAACAAAAGATATAGATTTTTTTCAGTGACCATTAACTATTTGGGTGACCTACAATATGAAACTCAATAGGTCTATTCCTTTGCTGCTTAATAAATAAAATAAGGGTTAGGAGCTGGGTGAGATGATATCTGGGTTTCCATCTAGGTTAAGATAATTTTTTTTTATTTCATTTCAAGTTTTGAGGCTAGTCTGACCATTAACAATAATGACTAATAACACTGTATTCCATAGCAATTGAATTCATATAACTATATTCTTTGATCTAGGTACATACGGAAGATTTATATTTATACTTCAAGAAAGAAAATAAGCACTTTCCTAACTTGCTTTATTAATCTGTTGAGAGAAACAGAGATTTATATTTTCTATATTGTACAATTGGGAGTTTCACAATCATTCCAGTGAAAGTATTTATTAAATACCCATTACATATAAAGGACTGTGCTGGACACTTTATAGAATACAAGAAGTGTTAGACCTAGAAATTTCCCTCAAAGACCCTACTATTCATTGAAAAAAAAGTTATTTATTTATTAAAAAGAAAACTGCAAGCTAAAACATAACAATTCGTGGCAAGCGCCAGAGATATCACATAGACAGTAGAGCTTAGTGGTGAAGAGAGTAGGTTCTGGAGCCAGATTGCTGAAATCTGATCCTGGCTCCATCACTCCATCCTGCTGTGCAGCCTGGACAAGGTTTTCGACCTCTTTGAGCCTATTTTCTAACCTATAAGTCGGTATATCAACAGTACCTACCTCATAGATTATCGTAGAGAACTAAGTATACATAGTGCTTAGAAAAGTTTAAATGTTAACATATACAAAGTGCTAAACACAAAGGAAATATTATATAAGTGCTCTGTATCTAGATGTACAAAGTGGCGAGGAATAATTAGCTACTCCACATGAACTGCTCTGAGAAGAAACAAAACCCAGCTACCTCTGGAAAAAAAGTCAGCCAACTTTTTGCCTTTAATTTCATACCTATCTGTTAATCAGTTTTCAGACAAAATTTGCTACAATTTTTATTTCCCCAAATATTCAGTGGTGATAGTATTTGATATTATGGATGACCTCCAATGACAAGAAGTATAAAGGACATCTTTTTAGTCATAACTCTCATGTTGCGCCTTCTCTGCTTTCAAACAGCCATTAGAATCAGTAGAGTTACAGTAGATGCCTGTTACAGAAATGTACATGTAAACTCCAGACCAACACTGTGCACTTGTGTATTTCTCCCAGGAGATTGGCACGCAGTAAACCCCAGTGAATATTCTTGAAATAAATTAATGAATATGTTGGAAGTAATTTTAGCTGTTCCAGAATACTAAAGTCGGTATTAAAAATGCCAAAGTAGGTACTATTGTTCAGATGAGAGTTTCTTTTCTTGACTAAATACACACAAAAAGAAATTCTGTAGATAAAAAAAAAATAACGCATCTCAAATTAGTTTAAGAAATTACATTCATTTAATAATAGATTTAGGTTTCCGAAAATTTTCTTTTTTAGTTATTTGGAGACTAGCAGTTTATAATGTCATAAAAGCCACCTCAGAAGTGATTTTCAGTGAGCACACACAGCAGTAGGCTTTAAAGTGTGGGCTCCAGCATCACCTGGGTACTTGCAAATTCTCGAGCCCCATCCCTGACCTGCTGAATCAGAAACTCTGGAGGCGGGCCCAGTAATCTGTGTTTTAATAAACTTTGCAGGTGCTCCTGTTTCATGCTAAATTGGGAGAGCCCTGGCTTATTGCAACTCTGTGTTCCTCGATGGCTTTTCTTATAGACTTCTAAAGGAATGATATTGTTCTGCTTTGAAAGAAATAGACAGTTCTCGGGTTATTTTAGGAACTGTTTCCAATAATACAAAAATAAAAATACAAAAAGGCAAGCTCACTCTTTTTTTCTAAAAACAGTAGAACAGAACTGTTTTACCAGGGAAATTTTTTCAAACACTTTAACAGGATTTTTTTTAAATATCTTTTATCACAAAACTTATACTAAGTGTATTTTCTTCTTTCTTTTAGGAACTGTTGATTCAGTGAAGAGAATAAGAAATATCACATAGTACAAAGTGCAAAGTCACCAAATAAAAGTCAAAAGCTGCAGGTTGAAGAAAAAGTTAATACTGAATTTCAAAATACATAAAGATTTCAAATACATAGAGATTTAAAAAACCATGAGACTTATCTAAAGAGGTGCTCGCAAAAATAAAAATAATTTACATGTGAAAAACTGAAGAACTTATTTTCCTAGAAACTTCCATTCAGGGACACATAAATTAAAAGTAGAGATCAGAAAAAAAGGGGAAAGACAAAGGGAATTTAGAATCACAGTCTTAAAATGTTGTTAAGAAACTGACTATACTTTCATTTTTAACAGTAATTGAGCATCTAAATAGCCCTGTATTAACCACTTTGGGAATTAGAATATAGTTGAATACACCTCCTGTTTCCCAGGAGGACACTGTCTAGTGGAGAAACTATCTACTTTGCAATGAAAGTGCATGTGAAAAGCCCTAGGAAGAAAACAGAAACTTCATTTTAATGTAGAAAGTTATAACACCACATTCTGAGAAACAATACTGTAGCCAGTTTTTTCAGATGGACCACAAAAAATAGAACTCCTATAAGATAAATTGATATTGGTATAGGTCTTGTACAGCGCCTCAGACATAGCATGTACTCTAAGCTTTGTTATTAAACCTTACAGTACATTCAATTATCTTTATTCTCAGGATGGAAATATTGTCTCCATAAATGGCTGTGTTAATATACCAATCAGAGGGAGTGAGTGGACAAAAAGAGAGAAAAAGAGAGGGAAAGAGAGAAAAGATACAATCATCAACTATACCCACAACCAAGGTTTTAGAATTTATGTCATAAGAGGATTTAAGTGGCATGGCGAGAAGCAATGAGAGACTATAGGGCATATAATAATAAAACTGTTAATATAAATCGATGTATCAGGAGAATCTATTGAACTCCTATGGTATGTAAGATACTCTAGATTCGAGAACATGTTATCCTGTATAGTAGGAGGAAACCAAAACTCACAAAGCTTTGGTTTCTTCTCTGATGAATGGGAACATGAGACATGTATAAGAAAACTCAATACAAGGTGATAAATGCCAGTTCTGTGATGCACGATGAGGGCTACAGAGGTCAATATCAGACAAACAGATTTACACTGGCAGATGGTGTTAGAGGTTTTTAGGTTGACTTAAGATTCCTTCTTCAGCTGTGTTTTAAAGATAAAATCATTACATCCCTTGCTTCTCTCCTTTTCCTTCTCCTCTTATAATTCCCAAACTACAAATATTGAAGAGCTTACAGTAGTAAGATGATTAGAAAAATTACAAAGATAGTAAATGAAAAGAGGAGAGGATAGCATCTGTAATTCGTTTCAAGAAACAACCAACCAAATAAGTGAATGGATGTGGGGGAAGGCAAAAGGTAATTATTCTACACAACATATCAATGGTTCATCATACAAATAAAACTCAGATCTACAGAACTAATTATAATTGCCACCAAGTTTGCTAAAGGAACTGCAATTTTTTACTAACTCACGTTCACACATCCCAAGCTGTTTACCTGTGATTTTGCACACATTTTATTCTTAATTTCCACAGCAAACTCAGAGAGAAAAAAGCTGTTTGAGAGCTTAAATGACTTAAGTAAAGGCTGACAGCTAAAAGTTGGATGGAGCAACGACTTGAAGTCAAATATTGTAAATAGCACTCTGAAAAACCGAAGGTGAAGATGTTCCTTGGTTTATATTTAATATCGGAAAAAGAGTTAATACAACTGGAGTAACTATCAGTTGTTGAGCACCAACCATATGATAAATAGATGGTGAATCCTAGGACTTATACATTATGATATGGGCCTCTGCTCATGTAATCAATAGTCCCCACCTGTCACTACTTCTAACAAATGTGGAGGAAGTAATGCTGTGTGACTTCCAAAGCTGAGTCGACTCAGGAAAGACAATAGTGTTTCTGTCTCTCTCTCTCCCTTTCCCCCTCCCGCTCTGTCCCTCCAGCATCCCAACCTCCATGCTCTGAGAAAATCAGGCCATATGCAGAAGCCATATATAACTGTTCTAGACAGCAGTCCCAGATGACATCCCAGCCAACATCTAGCCTTATCGCCAGACATGTGAGTGAGGAACCCGTGGCCAGGTACTGTCTGACTGCAGCATGAGAGACACTGGGTGAGAATGGCCTAGTTGAATTCAATAAGCCCTCAGTGCCATAAGAGATAAAATAATTGTTGTTTTAAATCATTAAGCTTTAGTGTAATTTGTTCTATATAAAAGAACAACCAGAACCTCATTTTTTACCTGAATTATTTCTTTAGAGAAGGTAATTAGTTCAATTTGTAGGCTCTCTGTGAAGAACCAACCAGGTGATAAATATGTACTACCTGGTCAAGTCTGAAACTCCTGGCACAGGGACAGGATTGTAAGGTAATGGCAGGGATGGCTGAATAATTTGTGGAACCCAGTGCCAAATGAAAATGTGGGTTTCTTGTTAAAAAGGCAAAAAAAAACAAAAACAAAAAAAAAACCTGCTATTATGTGCATATAAAAAGCATTTTCCTTTCTTTTGTAGTCTGTTTGCTTTTTATTTGCTATTTCATGCCATTTTCAGTAAAGAAAAATTAACATTTAAAATTATGACCATGATTTCACTGTTCATATTTATATTATGCAATGCTAGTTTCAAATGCAAATATCAAAGTATTTAACTTATATGTGGAATCGCCAAAATTACACAATTCATATGATGTGGCTCCTTCCCAGAGGGTGGTACCACAAGTCAGGAGAGAGGAACACAAGTCAGACTCAGAAAATCTGGAAAGAAAAAGAGAGGACCCCCCACTCATCCTAGGGACAGAGCCAGCCTAGGGAGTGTTCTGAGGCACAAGGATTGTGGGGCAAATGTAGACCTTCACCGGTGACGCAGATGTGGGGCTGTCCAGTGATGCAGAAGGAATGCGTGTTCACGGACCTGCAGTAGATCCAGAAGGTATGCCTCGGAGGAGGCAGGGTCTGGAGAAGTCAAGTCCAGTGCCTCTCTGGTCCATGGGCCTCCATCACAATAAACAGGAAAACCACAAGGACCTTTAAACCTCTGTTCTGGGAGGCACTTGTAGCTAGATTAGGGGTGGGTAAAAGGCCAGTCTCCAGTAGATTGACTACAGGGCAGGTGCTGCTTGTCTGGGGTGGGGAGAGTTAATGTCATTCCAAGCTTTAAGATACTGCAAAGGCTTCACCCCTACCTTGATCTTCTCTGCACCCACAGCCAGGCCCCTATCGGAAAGGAGGTTAGCAGAAGTCACGAGTCGGGGTAAAGAGAAGGAGGCCAGTGGGGCCCAGGACTTCAGGGATTCAGGGAGCAGGGATAACCATCCAGGAAGGCCACAGGGAGGAGGGATGCTGTGAGCCAAGGCCCCAAGCCCCCATGCTTTCCCATTGTCCCATGAGACTTGACTTACAAAATACAAATTCAAAGGTGCCATTTTTTAAAAGAATTTTGATAGATCTACCATAGAGCATTAAACTCCACTCACAAGGCATCTTCTTAACATGGGGCCATGACACGCTTGTCAGCAGGGTCACTACACAGAGAGAGTGAGTGTCTGTTAGGGAGACCGGGATGGAAAGGAAGAAGTATTGCATAGTACATATGCTAATAAAATCACCCGACCAGGAGTTATGGTTTTTGAATTCTAGTTAAACTTTTCAGCTTAATCATTTTATATCCCCAATACTGTTGATGTGGCCCACATGTGGGGAGAGCACACTCCCAAGACCAAAGAATGCCTGCAGCAGAGACACAGGAAAACTCTGGCATTTTTCCTGAAGGTGAACTTCGGGATGGGCTGAGGGATGGTGGGTGGGGCACAGTGTCTGCTACACGGTGTCTGATTGAGTGGCTCATTGCGCTGAGGGAAGCAAATGGAGATGATGATAGAAGAAAATTCTGGAGAAGACTATTCAACAGAAGAGATATGGTGCTTTCTAGTTCTCAAACTACATTCATAGATTCACAAAGTTTTAGCATTCAATGTTTCAACTGCCACCTTCCATGAGAAAACTGGAGCTGAGAGGAACTAAATCGCTTGTCCAAAGTTTCAGATACGACAGGTATGAGTCTCTTAACATTTGCTCTAGTCTTTGTTCTACTGTTACAATCTTCTTCACTACCTGGCTTTTACCATGAAAAGAATGGAAAAAAACAAGGAGAAAAAGAGAAGACAGAAAGAGAACAAATGGGCACTGGCATGATCACCTTTATCCAGACAGGACATAAGCAGACCCTGGAAAGTGAATTTACAAGTGAAGCCAAAACAGCAGCCAGCACGACAAGACCTCCGCCTTCTTGACACTTTCCCCAAGAACCCATCCTTTCTCTATCTTTGTATCTTCTACAAGTTTGGAGAATTAAAAGTAATAGAAAATTTTCCTCAAAATAGCACTACTGTGCTCTATATGTACATTAAAGTATAAAACATATAAGTGAGAAAAACTGAATTTCCCAGTTTAGTATTAAAGAGTGAGACTGAATAATTGAATGCAATCATGTATCAGTAATCCTCCAAGTAACAAGTGAGCATATACCAGAGGCACCAAATTCTACAAAGCCCAGATACATCATGGGCTTCTAGGAAACAACTAAAAAATCAATATTAACAACACTTAATCATTTATAGGAGGATGATGTTCTCAGAACTGTATTTTAATAGCATTCTAAAATTATATCCCCTAATATAAGATCATTGTTTTAGTCACCGGAGAGATTCTGCTGGCACAGAGTGATTTATTCAGGGAGTATGGGAAGATTTGAAATATTAAAATCCTAAATTTTAAAGATTATCTTCTCTGCTTGGACAATAATTATATATGAGGTTAAAAATATGACATGAAAAAATAAGAGGACATTTCCAAATCAGGGATATATTATAAGGTGAACAAAAGTTTTAAAAATAAGATGAACAACAGAATTTTTCATTAAATATATCTAATGTACTGAATATATACCTGGGAGCAAATATATGAATAGGTCACTGTAATCACTGCCACGGGCGATTTTAAAAAGAAAAATGCTATAGAAGAATTATTTTAATAATGGTTAAGTTTTCTAGAGACCCGGGTAAGTTTTTGCCACATGCCTCAACCTTCCCTAAAAATCTTCCCGAAATGATATACCTTGCCCAAATCTTTCTATTTAAACAGCTTCAAAGGATCACAGTCAATCTTGGATGCCTTAGACATTTTTAAATTCAGCTTTTGTCATACTGATTTATGATTTTGAATTGGACTTCTGCCAATTTGATTTATGTTTCTGCTCTTGGCCAACGCTCTGTGTACTTACCATAACTGAGTTGTCACAGAAGAAAGAGGATCCACAGCGACAGAGATGATATACCTCCCAAATGATCATTAACGGGAAATAACAGGGCAAGATTCATCTTTTGTTGTTGGTGGCCCATGAGTTCTAAGAAGCACATTTCTTGCAGTACCAGGAACAGATTAGGGGTGCGGACTCCACCGTTATAAGCAAACAGAAATCCCCTGTGTTTTCCAGGAAGACGACATCCCCTACAAAGTTCCTTTGAAATTCCAAAGAATGGCTGAGTTAGGAAACCACTTAAGACTCATCACCTATGACTATTCAGTAATATTACAATTCTGTTCAACTTGTCTTGCTAGAGAGGAAAAGCCTTTGTGGTTGTCTTAATTTTTCTATTTTAATATAGACATTTTTCTTGTCGCAGGGAGAAACAATTATCAAAGTTTGCTGGAGGAAAAAAATGTGTGAAACAATATTGCACCATCAATATTCACATAAAATAAAGTTCTTAGTCAACAAACTTGAAAACTTGACAGGATATTGCCAAGAATATTTTTTTCATAGTCCGGCTTTTTAAGAGCAAGATTGAGTTTTTACCATTAACAACTGTTGGCTCAGGTACAGAGATTTATTTTCTCCACTTGTGATCTTCCATTATCACACATATTCTTCAAAATTCTATTGTCACTGCTAAGCATAATTTAACTCCTTTCTTTCTCTTTTATTATTGTCAGTTCATTACTATATACTACATTTGACTGCTACAAGTCTAAAAGAAAAAAGAAAAATATAGACTATAGGTGTCTATCAGGGATCATAACCAAACAGTTCACTGACAGGATTCCCCAAATCGTCTTCTACTCATCCTTGATTTACAGAACATCTACTGAAAACATTCTCTCTTTAACAGTCACAGTGTAGTTGCTACAATTTGCCACTGTTACTACCACCTAGGAAAATACCAGAAATTAGCTTAAAATATATATTTTTTGAACGTTTTTGAGAGGAAATTTGTTTTCTATTGAATATCTGCAGAAAACAATGCACCATGATTTTCGAAGCCCTTTTCAGCGCCAGAAAACATGCTTATGTAAGTAGATCCTGACGTACAAAACAAGATCATAAAACTTTACGTTTTCTAGGAACTTACACCTGTGCCCATCAGACATACTCTGGCTGTTCTCTCCTCGGGATAGCAACACTCAAATAATAGGGTATCTAGAGAGTTATGAAAGTTTACTGTGTACAGATCCTCAATCAAGAAAACAGCCTTGTCTTTGGCCAGTTTATATGACATTCTCTAACTGGAAAGAATGTTCTAAGTCAATCATAAAGGCCTAACTTCTCCCTAGAATTATATAAAAATTAGATGCCCAATCCTGGAAGATGGTTCTACTGATCTCAGAGGATCTCTGGCAGCTTGAACTCTACTTGCCAGTCAGTCACCCCCTGATATTCTTATGGAATTAATCCGAAGAAACTTTGTGCTTTTTAAATTGTCAAATACTATAGCACTTTTAAGTAATACTGAATTCTAGTAAGGGCCAATAAAACTTTCTTGAACTGCGGATACTAAAACTAGGCAAGGCTCCACAAAAGCTAGGTGACTCATTCTCTATATCTATACCCTGTGCACACAATTCAAATTTGTGTCTTAGTAAAATAATAAATCATGACAGGTTTTAGGCAATATATTGAAGCAGCAAGTGCCAAAGTTCTGCCGTACAACCTCTCTCGTATCCATGGCTTCAAGCACTTTGCTGTTCTCTGACACATCAGTGAGTTAGAGAAGAAGGCCGCTAATAGCTCTAAAAGAAAGCAATGATTAAATACAGGTTATTATGACAATTACATTTTATATCATGTTATATCAAGAAATTTAATTACTGATTTGGCTGTTTCTTTGAGACAGCGTCTGCTGACCTTTCCACAGCTCATTCAGTGCCCTGGGAATGAAGAAAAAGAAGAATTTGTTTCAGACTCAGATTAGCCTGGTTAGGAAGATCCTTTTCCATAGGCATGCAAGCGCTCGCACTCTGCATGATGTTTCCTTTGTCATCAAGCCCGACATTTCAGCGCCTCATTGTGAACTAAAAGCCCACGATTGCACTGCACTGTGGGATGAAATTTTGTCCAATACACAGGACATAAAAAAAAAAAAAAAGGAAAGCAAAGCAAGTGACAAAGTTCTCAATGTATACTTTGTAGCTAATGTCATTTTATGACAGTTACCAAGCGGCAGCAACATTTGAGCCAGTTTTCAGACGGTCTTGGGCAGCTCCTAGAATACTGGCTACCAGATCAGCCTAAGTAATTGATAATTCAGGGAGGAATTCAACCAGAAAGCCAAGCACATTGGCTTTGTCTATTCTTTATTCTCAAGTGGTCTACATTCTCCATAGCCATAGGTTTTGTCTAAAATCCTTGATTTATATTTTGACTCCCATTTTAAGGAAATTCGGCATCTGTTCTTTTAAAAGTGGAGATCTAACCAGAGAGTACTGGCAGCTACTGGAAAAACAGAGCAATGGTCTTTTCATGATGTGTTGGATTCAATTAAACTATTGTAATGATGTAAGGCTTAGGATTTTCTCTGTCGGCTGAGAGGTGGTAATCACATGCACATGTCACTGTATCCTCACAGTACGTTACATCTCTTTGTTTTATTAACAGAGGTTTAAAATTCATGTGCAGTTTTTATAAAGATAACAGTTGTCACCCTATTTAGAAACTGCATCAGAAATGGGAATTTTACTCTGAAAAAGTACTTTGAGATAACTTGTGGAGACTGTAATAATCAATTTGTTGCCACTTGGTATCCTGACATAGAACCAGAAATATTATGAATGTTTGATTTCCTTTAGTTTGTTAAAAGACAACATGTTGCCATGTAGAATACCCATTTATCTGTAACCCAAGCTCTTAGTAGAACATACTTGGAAACACATTTTTCTTTTATTTTTTTTGGAAATAATAGACATAGAGCCACTGAAGCAAGTTGTGAGGGCAGGCCTGAAAAATTCTGTCCTGGATATAGACAACATATCCAACTACATGCCATAAATAGCTATACAAAATTAATTTTACACATAGATATCCAAAGATGATCTGATAGTTCAAAAGAGAATATTCTTTTTACATATTGAATTTAATATCACTTTATATTTCTATTTGTAAATTTTTCAGTATACCTAAAGCTTAGGAATCAAATATACTCTGACAACTATAAGAATTTCCTATTCATTTTTAAACATAATTTCTCCCTAAAAATACCAATAACGTAATGTGAAAGCATTCAAATGCTGTGTAGAACATCTGCATTATCCAATTGATGTTGTCTTTAGTAAGAAAGCATTTGAAAATTATATCCTTATAATATGAAAGGGACAGATGGTTAAATAAGCTATTATTAGTTAATGAATTAATAAACATGGTGTTTTCGTTATCTATTGCTGCACAACAATAATCGTGGCTAAAGACAATAAACATTTATTATCTCCCAGTTTCTGTAGACCAGGACTCCATGTATAGCTTATCTTGGTGCCTCTGGCTCAGGGTCTTTTATGAAATTACAGTCAAGCTGTTGCCTGGGACATGTTCCCAAAACAAGACTGGGTTTGGGAAGCAGGCTCTTCCAATGTGCATCGAGTGGCTGTTGGCAGGCCTCAAAACACCTGCAAACAAGCTCACTCATTTGTTCCTCCATGTAGGTCTGCCTCACGACGTAGCAACTTGTTTCTCCCTAGAGTAAATGACCCAAGAAAGAGCAAGAGAGACCATCCAAGAGAGAAGCCGTAGTTGTTTTTCACCTAATCTTGGAAGTGACATTCCACACTGTTTACCATATTCTATAGCAAATTAGTAGCAAGTCAGTAAGTCCAGCTCAGATTCAAGGGAAGGGGATATCCTGAGTGCAAACTGCACTTACTGAAGGTGAAGGTAGAGGCCACCTTTCACATATTGTGTTGACACTCTCTACAAATATATCCTTTAGGTGGCAGTTCTATTTAATCAGCAGGCAGATTTCTCTTGTGATGACTGATTTAAATATTCTAATAAATATGATATCTGGCTAATTCAGTTATTTGTATCTATTGGACTAAAGGCTCTAATAAGCTTATTCAAATATAATTTATTATCCCATATAAAGTAAGCTATATCTTCCCAGGTGGGCCATTTTGACATTGCAAGAAATCAATGTGAATTTTTACAGTATCATCACCTTCAAATGTAATTTCTAATTACTAAATAATTGTTAAATGTGATTATATTGTGTGGAAATGAGATTATGAAAATTTCTGTTAAAGTATTAGTAAACTCGAGTTTGAAATATAAATCAAATCTGATAATGACTTCTGCTTCAGTTCGGCAAAAATATTTTTCAGCAGAATAGGGTTATATGTAAAAGACTTGAAGACCTTGATTTATTCCAGTTCTGCCATTGCTTCAGTTTTTTAAAAATAAAAAAGAGAAAAAAAGAGTATCAATCAAATGGTATAATACCCACAACTGCCATTCATATTGTTGTCCTTCGATCAATTATTTCTCAAAGTAAAAAATTTTATTCAAGTCTTGCTCCAAATCTCTTACATTATTCTTTACATAAGCATCATCAGGGATTAAATTTAAATTTCAATAATGAGTCACCATTCTGGCCCTTCACAGTTTTCTAACAGATCTTTTTTTATACATTCTGTATCAGGCTGTTACATTTTTGGTTCTCTTGCTTGAGACAGATTTAATGGTATCAGACCATCAGAATCACATTGGATCCCTACTTCTTCTTTTTTTTTTTTTTTAAAATAAGAAGTGGTCATGCAAATCTTGTGACCCACTTCTATTTCAAAGGATGTCTTGGTTGGAGGACTAAATCCTTTTAGAGTATCTGTCACCCCGTCCTGGCCTGTGGTTGGTTGTAAATTAAAACTTTTAGATGTGACAAAAGACAGATACTAATGATCATGCATATCTGCAAAAATCACACTTCATAACACAGTAGTCTTCTCAAGGCTTTCAGAATACCCTCTGTAGAAATGATTCATCACTTTCAAGAATGCCATTTAAAAATATTTCTAGCAATCACATAAGGCACATAATGAGAATGCTATGAATTAGATCATTTTAAATACACAGAGGTAACTTTATATTCCTGCTTTCATAATATAAATATAAGATATTCCCAATTTAGAGGTTATTCATAAGTGATAATGTAAGTTCACATAAAAATTGTTCACAGAAATATGTGTGTGTGCGGTATATTCAGGCTCACACATACTACAAAGAATAATGAAACAGCTTGTCATCTAAAGTAATGCTGAAGTATACTTTTACCAAAGCATAAAAAGCACTTATATTAATGTATATACATTAAACTAAGACTTACAAGTTAAACAATTTTAAAATGAAGTGCTAAAAAGTTTCACTTAAAAATTCCAGCTCATTCCATAGCCCCCTACAAAAGAATCTGATCACCAAAGTAACATAAATCTCTATTTTAATACCTACTAGAAAATAGCTCTTATAATCATTTAAATTAATCAACTCTAAATTTGAAACAGTATCGTTGTCCGTTTCTTTGAGTATGTTTCCTTAATGTGAAAACAAAGTCTTATTCAAGACCTTTAACAAACACAGAAGATAGTTTGCCCTGGCAACAGGAAGGTCTGTGTTTTGAGAAAGAGCATCATACCTAAAAGATGCCTATGTGATTTAACAGTTATTTATCAGCTCCCCCCAAAATAACAATTTGGATATATGGAAACATCTTACCCAAAGGTAAGAATAACACAGTGGACTTTTGGTTAGACTACGTACTCTCTATGTTGTCTTCAACTTGCCCTTTTGTGTGTCTTGCCCTAACAGTACAATTCAGCCATATTCCTTCTTGACATTCCACATAGTGATTTAATCTGGAAAGACTGATATTTTCAGCAGTGTTCCTCCTCCTTTACTAACTTTAATCTGTTTCTTGCCATAACTAAACTCTGAAAAAATGGCTGCATCAAAAAGATTTCAATAAATTCTGCTGCCTTATTTCTGTTACGGTCCTATACAGTCTTAATGCGTCCATGTTTCTATCATTATTATCTGTTCCTGAGTGGCCTCCACAGAATTCTTGTGACATAAATTAGAGCTTAATGGTAACGAAAGATTACTAGCTGTATTGGTTTACTAGGGCTGCCAGAGCAAAATGCCACAAACTGAACAGCTTAGACAGCAGAAATTTATTTTCTTTTAGTTTTGGAGGCTAGAAGTCTAAGATCAAGGTGCTATTGAGGGTGATTTTGGTAAGAACTCTCTCCTGGGCTTACAGAGAACCATCTTCTCTCTGTGTTCTCAACTTGGCCTTTCCTCTGTGTAGCATATTCTTGGTGTCACTTTCCCTTCTTATAAGGACATCAGCCCTATCAGATTAAAGTCCTATCCCAATGACCTCATTTAACTTAATTATCTCCTGAAAGGCCCTATCTCCAAATCCTGTCACATTGAGTGTTAGGACTTCAACATATGGATTTGGGGAGTGGGGGGACACAATTCAGTCCATAACACTAACCAACATGCTGGGATCTTAAAGGCCTGGCTCTTAGTGATGTCAAATCTCTAAGTGTCCTACAGGAAGCTCTGCGGTTCATCCAAAATTAATTCTACTCAGGAAGGCCTATGCATTCCATTTGCTAGCCTCATCACAGATTTCCAGCTACCTCTGCATTTGTTTCTTAGTATACAAACCAGATGTATGTTGACTTGTGCCTTTGCATTATTGGAGCAACCAATGAAACTTCTAGAGGAAACTCTTCTAAACTTTTCTTTACACAACAGGAAATAAAACAAAACATTTACCAATCATTCACAGCAATCCGGGCCACTGTCCTACAGAAGTGTCATGCCCCATCACCTAAATTTCCATCTATGCATGTAATATTTGGAGCCATCTAAATGAATCAATTATTCATTCACTGATTGTCAACTATTTATTGTTGAATGGGGATTCAAAAATGAGGAAGACAAGGTCCCTGTCCTTGAATGGCTCATAGTCGAGAACTGGATCTGAACTTTTTAAATTTGGCCCTTCAAACATAATCACTATCCCAGTTTCAAAATCATAAAAATGTAGATCAAAATTAAAATCCTGCCAGGTCAGGACTGCTACCAAGCCATACAGTGCCTTAGAGCAAATTTAAAAAGGGCAACCCCTCTGAGCCCAGATTGGCACATGAACAGTGCCGTTGTACAGTTAGCATTCCTTTCTTCAATGGACAGAGGCTAAGCAGGAAGCACAGGTAGGATTTGGTTTCTATAGACCTCTCATTTGTACTAGCTTGTCCAAAGAACACAAACCACACAATCATACATGGCAGTCCTCTTCCATACGGTGGGACTCAGAATGTATTGGGAGTATCATGGGCCACCAGCAAATATTCCAATTTAATGCCACCTCTATAATCCAAATAGTTAACCTGAGAAGATTAAAGTCTAGGAGATTTTAGGAAATTAGTCATAAGAGAGATTAAGGAGATTAGTCATAAGAACTCCCAAGCCAAAAATTGTTAATAACTATGAATTTCACAGCAATGAAATTTCAGCAATCTTTGTGACTGATTTTGTTTCAGAAAACCCTTTTATCTGCTAGAGAAAGCAAGAAAGGTATAGAGCCTTTATAACATGCTTGTTCCAGCCATGTATTTTCTAGATTGAATTACAAATGAGCTAAAAATAGGGACCTAAGCTGTGAATGCCATGAATACTTACTAATGCAAAATAATAAAATTCTACTTTATGCAGAAGGGAAAAAAAGAGAAAGTGGGATTTTTAAAAATCAGATAGCTAAAAATGACTAATTTCTACAGTTACAGAAATAATTATTGGGTAAAGAAAAGAAGTCTCAAAAGTGTCCTGCATATACTATCCTAAAATATTTCTGCATTTTATTTATTTTAGTTAATGTTTTTTCAGGAGGCATGCATGAGTGCATGTTATCAATTCAGTGAGTGAGAAGCTTGAAAACACCATTTTTCTATATCACAAAGATAAATACACAACTTAGCTTTGGGCTTATAATTAAATGAACCACAAAATTCTGATTTATTAAAATTCATTGCAGATTTTTAGAAAGAAATATATTCATGCTCAAAGGCAACAAGAAATTATTGTAAAGGTTATTGAACTAAAATTTGTATTATTTTTACCCCAGAAAAAAAATAAGTATAACCTGTATTCTCTTAACTATATTATGTCATATTTATGTGGACCAAATTAATAATGAGAATGATTAAAAAAATATTGCTGTTAGTATATGCTGATAAAATGTGAATAATATTTTTAAATGTGGTTAGTAGCAAAACCACTGCAATGCCTGTGACCATATAGCAATCATAGATTCTAGGGCTATTATTTAGAATCCACTTTCTAGATTTCACAAATTGCCATTCCCCCTTCCAGCAAGCATACTTGTTCTTAATCTTTCTTACACCTATTCTGTCTTAATTCTCTAGTAATATTTCCTAACTAACATTGCCATCTCAATGTCTTTCATGATCTTTACAAATTGTTATTTCTTGTGATCACCCCACATTTCTCCCACTGTGTCACCACTTCAGTTACTCTCAATGGATGTATGACTAGGCTAAAGTCATTTGCTTGTTTTGAGTTTTCTTTATATTGATACGTTTCACCTCTTCTGTGATTAGCTGGCTCCTTCAAAAGGCTCTTTTCATATTGTTTAACTTAAAAGAATATTGAAATAGTAGTTAAGTAAAATTACTCTAATCAAGTTATTTAAAAATGTGTAACACGATTAAATCCACATCTTCCTCTTTTCGAATCTATCCAATTGCAATGGATACAGAGGTTACCATGGTTTAGTATCCTGGTGACCCATCTTTTCCGACATTTTACTATGTTTATACTATGTCTTTCTTTCTCTCTTTCATGTGTGTTCGTGTGTGTATGTACACTTACATACACAATTTTTTGTTCCCTTCAAATATGGGATTGCGTATGCACACATATAAACACATCGCTCTCTCCTTTTAAAACACATTACAGATATCTCCCAATGTTTACACAAAGAAAACTACTTTATTCTATTAAAGGGCTGTATGATATTCCATTTTATGACTCTCTTATAATTTGTCAATGCTTCAATGAGATAGTTTACTTTAGGCCTTTTATTTTTATATATAACACTGCAACAAAATTAATATACTTCTTTATGTTCTCTTTATATACCACACTTTTCCATATAATGAATTTCTCAAAGTGGGATTTTTAAATCATAAGGTTTTTTAAATGAGATTCTTGATAACAGAATTCATTTACAGATTCCCAAGGATTCATATACTCCTCCAAAATATGGAGGTCATTAAATGCTATTAGCAGATTCTAGTTAATTGAGCGGTTGACTATTCTAAAAATAGAACTGACCTTGTAAATGCTCTGAAGAAATCAAATTGATTGGCACTTTCAATTTCTTCTACAGCAATAGATTCTACACAGCCATCTTAAGCTTCAATTGGGGATGCTCTGGTAATAGGCAATTCTTTATTGAAAAGCAGTGTTTCATCTGTTTGATTCTGATACAAATGAAAGCCATCCTCCATTGTCACTGAGTAAGCATCCCTTGCTTTTACTGCATTCTAATATACAAATCATTATTGAGAAAATATGTCATATATTACGTGAGTATAATATACTTGAAAGAATATTCTTGTACAGCAGTCTTGTTGCTATCAAAATTTGTAACTCTGTGCCACTAATCTCTATCACATAGCTTCTTCATTCATAAAATAAGGAATGAAACAAACAACTCCATGGTACTTTCTGGTTCTAAAATCTCTGCTATAATACATATCAATAAAAACAGCACTGCCATATTATTCAACTTCTAAAATATTCCTCCTATTTTGATTGAAAAAGGAATTATTAAGAAATATTTTTCCTAGATCCATTCAGATTGTATGATACTGGAGAAAAATGTGTGTATATTCTTTGTAATCTATAAACAGTCGAAATGAGTACACTGATTCCAATTGCCCAGTGTTTTGTGAAGATTCACTGACAGCATGACCTGAAGAGTGTTTTGTATAGTGCTTACCACGTATTGGTGGCACTCAGTGACTACTGCCTTTCTTCATTATAACCACTGGAGAAGATTTAGAGCTTATGTTTAAATGCTGTATCACTATATTCTATTTTAAATTATAAAATTATTCAAAATAGCAGCATTAAATAATTATTCTCGAAAAGTTTTTATGACATAAATATTTAATGTCTTAGCCCCTTTAACAAAGAAAAAATAATTTCAAACATATTTACTCCTGAGCTAATATTGAGAGAGCTAAGGTATACAAGCAGAAGAGACTGCAAAGAATATGAATACAGCCGTGAATCACCATTGGTTTATCTAGGTCCAGCCCATGAACTGAAAGAACCTCATCTTATATAACTTGAGTGGCAGTGGCGGACTACATTTTTGGTGGAAGCAGCATCCTTGCAGGGTTCTAGTACTAATATAGCTACTCATAGCATATGTAAAGGACAGCACATATATGTTTTATGTATTTTATTACTTCATAAGATTTCAAACTGCAACACATTATACAAGCAGGGACATATACACTCACTAAATTCTTTAGAGCTAGAAAAAAAGACTAAAAACCTTGGCCCAATTCAAATCAATTCTTTCCTAAGGCACAAATTATATATTGTGCATAATGCAGCCAAGTCCCACAGAGTTTTAGACCCTTCTGCTCCAAATGTTCTCACCTTTGGGAACTTCCCAGGAGGTTTTTGTTAATTTTTTTTTCTGCATAGCATCCTCATCCCCTAACCTGTTTTAAGACTATAGTCAAATCTGACCTTCTTTACAAGGCAGTTAGTTACACAAATCTTCCTCTGCTTGATTTGAGATGCTAATACATCTGAGCTTCTATGATGGAATGTGGCTCAACCACTTTATCTTCAATGCACAGAGGTCCTGAAATCCAAGTCCCTTCTACTATCAGGTGCTCAAAACATATATTTGGAATTGAGTCAAATCAAATCGAATTGAATTTAAGATGATTATTTAACCTTTAAGAACATAAGTCTCAAAATTAAACAAATTCACTGGCCTCCGCTAGTAGTGGAGCTAGACAAAAAATAAACCATTAAATTAGCTACAACCCAACATTAAACAAGTTAAAATTCCCCTCAACTTTGTTCCTTAAGTGTTATTTGAAACCAGGAAAGTTTGGGGACCTGAGGGAATTTTAGTCCCTCATTCATTTTATTAACAATATTATTAAGAGCACTGTGTGAGGTACCATGTTAAATGCAAGATGCACAAGAGTGAAAAAGATGGACATTTCTCTGACAATCAGAATTATTCAATTTAGTGGGCCAAAAAAGTAAAGAGATCATTATAATTTAGTCTCATGACATGGTGAATAGACGGGGTTATGGGACTCCTTGAAGGCTTCTAAGAACCATCTAAGATATGCTCGAAAGAATGGTGGAAATAAGCCAGCAAAAACGCAAAAAGAGGAGGTGTGGTAGGCACAGTTGCAGAGCTGTGGGACAGCAGTAGTAGCAGGGGGGATGTCAGAAAAGAAATCCATGTTAATTTCTTTATTACCTGCACAACTATCAAGAAGCCTTAATGGGTTCAATTAAGCATTCATACTTACAAGAGTGCCACTCAGGACATAGGACAAGAAGCACAAGATACTATCCTTTTGACAGGGTAGTATCAAGCATCCTCTCATGATCTCCATAAAATGAGTATGAGAGATACCCTGGCTAAAAAGAGCCATGCCCCACAAGAGTCAGTATTTCTTATTACAACTCCAATTTCCATGAACCCTACCAAAGGCACACCCAGGAACAAGGGTCAACACATTCACAGAAGCTCAGTGTTAATTTGCCAATCATGGGTAATTTTTCCACAAGCAAGATTGCCTGGACAAATATTGTACATTTTAACAGAGTTAGACAGTTAATAAGTCAGTGGTCATAAACTCATGCAGAAAGGGAAAGGGTTTTGTTAACCCTCTGCTCACACTCCCCCCATGGTTAGTTCTGGGTGAAACAGTGCTCCAGGTAGTGGACACAGCATTTAGAAGCCTGTAGGATAGGAACAAATGATGCATCATGGTGTCTAAAAGAAAATTCATAATGACTGAAGCTTATTTGGAGTTTGGGAGAGTAAAGGGTACTTGAATTAGCAAGAGAATAGCCACGGAAAAGCAAGGGAGAACATATTTTGCAGGGCTATAGTTTAATGTGGAACTACTAAAAGATTTAAAGCAAGGGAATGATTTAATCATATTTACATTTGAGAAAGCTGTCCGTAGCCACTCTGGGGACAGTAAATTGGGAGAGCGTAAGAGAGTCTGATAACGTATTTTTGTTTGCTCTAAGATCCGCTCTCCAACCTCCCTGCCCTGTTCTCCTCCTCAGGGGCTGCTCTGAAGGCACTATAACGATGAGTTCCCTACCTTCTGGCTTTCTATGAGGTTCAACCTATACAAAGCTCGGGCAAGAGATCCAAGGAAAGGAAAGCTTCAGGCCAGGGTATTTATTCCACTGGATTCTTCTCTCAGGTTTCTTGAGATTGGCGCTGTCCCTCAACCAGGTGTCATTGTTCCTTTCTAAGTGGTTCTCTCTGAACAGCTCACTTTCACATGGGTTCTGTTAAGCAATTCTTTTCTTGAGATCAGCTCCAGGGTGCTGAACTACCTCTTCTAGCTTTCCTTCCCATACATCTGTATATATCTTTTAATTAAAACTTTTAGAATTATTCTAATTTTTAAGTGTGCCATCTGTTTTCTACTGAGTCTTGCACTGATTTCAATAAGAGATTAGTCCAGTCAACAAGTTAGGAGATGTTAGTATTCTGCCTGGGATCCCCTCGGAAACGTATTATTTGTATGCCCCTCTTGGCTCTTCTGTGGCTTCTCCTGACAAGAGAAACATTATTAGGAAGCCAGCTATCAGGCTACTGGGGCTGCTTTGCCAGGACATGCAGACAAACTGAGAGCCTAGGTATGTACACCTCCCTTGAGTGACCTTATACAATGACTGGGTGGTGCAGGAGTACGAAAGCCCAGCTCCTTGCCCCAGCTCAGGAAAATTTCTGCGGCATGCTTGTGCTCCAAAGATCCTTTGTGGGATCAACTCAAGTTATCCTACATGTGAGGCCCATGCAAAATAAAAATGTATATCCACTTGTTCAAAAAGCAGGGAAAAAGTGCTATTAAAGGTATTAAAATATAAAATATTTTCCTTTCTTCTGTAGTCTCTCCTCCTGACTTGTCATGGTATCTTTATTTTTTATTTAACGTTATTCTAAGTTAAAAAAAAAAACTTAAAATTTAAATTATAAGCATTAATTTCACTTTATTTTTAGATTGTACAGTGCCTGTTTTAAATACAAATATAAGAGCAATTAGTTCATATACAGTATCCTGAAATTAGATGACAAGCTGTGCCCTTAAGGATACACACACACGTACAAGGAATTCTAACATGATGTACTCTCAATATAAACAAAGTTCTTTTACACAGCAGAAATAAGTAATGATTAATTCCAAATGAAGTCATGTAAGACCTTACAGAGAAGGTAATATATTTAATGAGACCTTAAAAGATGCGATAGATTCCATGAGGAAGTGAAAGAAGGGACGAAAGCAAAGTGAGGAAGCAGAGGGAATCCCAGAGAAACATAAAAGTTTAAGGGAGGTGTTCAGGCAAGAGAGGAAGCCATTAAAACTCAGGAAGAAATGAGTTGTGAAGAGCAGTGGTTGAAAGTCTAGGTTAGCGTTTTTGGTAGAACGACATTAATTTTACCATGAATACTAGAAATCAAAATGCCCGTAAGATAAAAAGAACACAACAGATCCTTGCATTTTCAGTCTAGCAAAACATATAATAAACTTTGTAATGGGAAGAAAAAACATTTTTGACAAATTAACATGGGATATCTAAATGTGCATTGTGTTTTATGGCATTGTTTTGCATTACATTTCATGTATTGCATTTGTTTTATGTCTATGCTTTTTACTACCTTGGGGATAAGCATTTATATGAAGAGCACCATTTCTCCTAAAATACTAGTAGCAGCAGTTGGCATTTAATACCACTCTAAAGAATCATTTTCATAACTTCTCTTTAGGGAACTACATTTTAGGAACAGCAAAAGTTGGGAAAAATAAAAGCAAAGATGGGTATGCAGAAGCAAAAAGTAGTGAGAAAGTGCTTGGTGAATATCAATCACATTCTATGAGCAGAATTTAAGAGCAACTAGATCCTAGGCATCTACCTTTATTTATGGTATACTTTAAGAAGCTCATTTGAGACTAGAGAGCTTACTATAAAACTACAAGTTTGATATGTCCATATAATAAAAGAATTTCTACCTCACTACCAATATATGTAAGCATTCTTTTAAGCTGTATAAGTTTTTCCATAAATGATAACAATTATTGCTTACTGAATATGATTGATTTTGAATAATTAAATAGAAATTTTCCAATAAAAACTATTATAGAATATTTTGAGTGTTTATTCTGTGTCAAGCACAGTGATAAGTACTCTGCATATATCCTCTTACACTGGAGGTAAATAGGATCCTAAACTTACAGTTGAGGAAACTGACCTAGAAAGGTAATCTGACTTGCCCAAGGAAATATAAGAAAGTAACATACACTTAATATAAAGAAGACTTGAATAGAAGTAGTACTAATATCAAAGACCCAGATATTAACCATAAGAAATCAAACAACCGTAAGTAAAGAAATAGCCCAACATGTAAATGGGCAAAAGATTTGAACACATACTTCACCAAAAGATATATGATTGGCAAAGAAGTACATGAAAATATACTCACTATCATTAATTATTCTAGGAATGCAAATTAAAAGTTTGATGAAATACCAGTATGCACCTACAGAAACTCCTAAAGTTTAAATTTTAAATAAAACAAGTAACTGACAATACCGAGGATGTGAAGGAATTTGAACTCTCATGCATTGTTGATGGGAATGTAAAATGGTACAATCACTTTGGAAAACAATTTGAAATTTCTTAAAAAGTTAAACATACACTTACCATATTACCTAGCCATTCCATATAAATTTTATTCAAGAGAAATGAGTGCATATAACCACATAAAGCCTTGTACAGAAATGTTCATAACAGCTTTATTTTAATAGCCAGAATAATCATCAGCAGGTGAAAGGATAAACAAATTTGGTATATCCATACAATGGAACATTTCTCAGCCATAAATATGATACAGCGTGGATAGATCTCAAAATAATTACGCTGACTGAAAGAAACCAGGCAAAAAGGAGTACATACTGATTCCATTTATATAAAAGTCTAGAAAATGCAAACAAATCTATCTAGTGAGGGAATGCGGATCAATGGAAGCCTGGGATGAGGTGGGGTGGAGAGAAGCAGAGAGGCATGAGGAAACTTTAGGAGGTAATGAATATGTTCATTACCTTGATTTTGGTGATGGTTTCACAGATGTATACCTGTGTCAAACCTTATCAAGTTGTATACTTTAAATCTCTGCAGTTTGTCAATTATACCTCAATAAAGCTGATAAAATGCGTATGTTTACTTTTGTGTATCTGTGATATATATTTTTTTACATTTTTTTAATCTGTGAGAATTACCATCAACATTTCAACAACAGTTCTGAGTAGAGGAAGATTTAGTAATGTTTTGAATTTTCCTCTGTGAGTTCTCATTTTCTCAACATACTACAATAATTATATATATTCTTTTAAAGTCAAACGCTATTTTAAATTTAAGTTGTCCTTTTTAAAAATATGCATCTGTATTAACAAAAGATAGGAAAGTAACGTCAAGTTTAGAGCTAGTTTACATATATTCTTCCCTATTTCCTACAATTTCTGGTTTCTTTACAATGAAGATAAATTTTAAAATAAAATATTTTTATATTTTTTAAAAATAAAATGTCTTTTTAAAAAGAAAACTCTTACTACAAGACTTTCGAAAACCTGCCCACTATATGGGCAATTAGTTCCATACTTAGATTTGTTAAAATAATCAGATAATCAATTTGCAAACTCCACTTTAGATGTGGACCTTTACTCTCTCGTATAAACTGATGTTGACTTCTGTTTTATGCTACTTCACTGCCTTGCCTCTCCCATCCCTTACTCCTTGGACAGAAAAACGTCGGAGAGGGAAGACAAGCATGGCTTGGCTTAGTCCTTTGTTTTACAAGTCACAGCGTCTACTTTTTTGACAACATTTGTAACTTAGGTGAAATAAAAAATTACAAACACCCAAGAGCAGAAATCTTGCGTCGACGATGGGGGCAAGGTTTGGATAAATGGAATTGTGTAACTGTCACCTGTCTGCGCCCAACCGCGACAGACGCGCGCCCCTCGCTGGCCGCCATCCGCGAGGAACTCGGCGCGTCTGGAAGGGAAGGGGCGTGTGACGCAGTCGCCGTCGCCTAGGGCCTAGTTCGCATTCAGACCTAACGCCCTGGGGGCAGACCGCGCGCTGAACCGACCTGACCTCAGTTTCCCCACTTCTGAAGAGGAGGAGCCATGCTGTCCTTCTTGTTCTTCTCCAAGCATCTCAGCATTTCGCTGGTGGCCCTGCGCAGCGCGCGCCATGGCTTTGCGCTCCCCCCGCGCTGGGCGCCTGGGCGCCCTTTGGGCCGCTGGCCCGTCGCCCTCAGCCGCCCGCTGACCTCAGCCACCGCCTCCAAGGACCCCGGCGGGTCCTCCTGCGGCTCCTCCCGAGTGCGCCAGAACTTCCATCCTGACTCCGAAGCAGCCATCAACCGCCAGATCAACCTCGAGCTCTATGCGTCCTATGTGTACTTGTCCATGGCCTATTACTTCTCCCGAGATGATGTGGCCTTGAACAACTTCGCTAGATATTTCCTTCACCAGTCCCGGGAAGAGATGGAGCACGCAGAGAAGCTAATGAGGCTGCAGAACCAGCGGGGTGGCAGCATCTGCCTGCAGGACATCAAGAAGCCCGACCGGGACAACTGGGAAAGCGGACTGAAAGCCATGCAGTGTGCTCTGCTCTTGGAAAAGAATGTAAACCAGTCGTTGCTGGAATTGCACACTCTGGCCTCAGACAAAGGCGACCCCCATTTGTGCGACTTCCTGGAAACCCACTATCTAAATGAGCAGGTGAAGTCAATCAAAGAACTAGGTGACCACGTGCACAACTTGATTAAGATGGGAGCCCCGGATTGTGGCCTGGCAGAGTACCTTTTTGACAAACATACCCTTGGAAATGGAAACAATCAGAACTAAGCCAAAGGCTGCCTTCCCCACCACCCATGGTGTGCCAGAACCCAGAGTCAGCTGTCTCGTGCTTTCTTGCCCTTATAATTCCCCTCCACCCTTAATATTCCTCTGTTATATATTCCTCCAATAAAAGGATTTGCAGAGAAAATGCATTTAGCCCCATGTTATCAAGTATAAAGATAATTTTCCCAGCCTGAAAGGTAGCCCGGGATACTGTGGTGTAAAAGAGCTACTGAAAATAGATGGAAACTTTCTCTAGTTACCAAATATTATTCCAGACTATGGACCTTCACTAAAAGTCCATAATTTTTCAACTGAACAAGTGCCTGTTATTTTCAAGACCTTATGCTAAAGTGGGAAAATGTATAAGGTATATATACAAATGGCTATAACAAGATGAAGAATACATATAGTACTGTAAAAATCATACATTCAAAATTTTTTGACAACTCATGCCCTTTCCCAAAGTGTGTTCCAAGAAACAATAATGTCTGGAAATGATCTGTTGTGATCAAATAAATTCAGGACAAGCTACATAAAGTATAGCCATGCTAGCCATGAAAAGCCACAGTGTATATTAGCATTTTAAGGGCTCTAGGAAGTCTTGCAATTAAAAACAAAAAAAGCATGGATTATATTTGTTTAGCTCAATGTTTCTCAAACATATCTGATCTCGGCTTTTTGTTTCGTTTTGTTTTGTTCTGTTGATGGTAATATAATTACCTAGGCCTATCTGATTACATACTAAGCACTTCACCACTGGGCCAGATAGCCTCCCTTCTAACATCCCCAAAAGAGTGAATATACTGCAGAAAACTCCCTTCTATGGCCTTTAAAGTGGAGAGGGAAAAAAACATCACGGGATGAAAAATTCAAGAAGGGATCCAGAACGAAAGAGGCATCAGCTGGGCAAATGTTTTCTTGGGGTGGGGGGTGGGAGGAGGGAGGCGGCATGATAAAATGAGTGAGAGAATATTTATTCAGCAGCCCTTGGACTAGGCTAAGAGCAATGGGTGGTGTTTGGAAAGATGGGCCAGAATCAAAGTGTAGCAGTGAGAAGAGGGGGTTAGGCTTCATTTAGTGAGTAACGGCAATGATTCGAAGAACTCTCAACAGAAGAATGTTGGGCTAAGAGTTGAGGAATCAGAAGTTTAGTTGTACAGAATAACAATCTGTGGACAACCTAAATAAATGTCTGTGTCAGTTTGGATCCTCTGAAAAATTTATCGGGGAAAACAGAAAGGCCCTTGAGAACAAATGAGAAAGGAGGTGGAAGAAGCAGGGGGAGTCTTTGAACTCCATCCATGTAAGTCTGATCCTAAGCGAAGAAAGAAAGGAAAAGTTGTGCATAAGTCTAAGGAGAGTTCTACGAGGCTGACTGGGCTACCTCCAGTCAAGTTGCTCATCAGAGGAATCCCAAGTCTCCAAGAAATGGGCCTCCCTAAGTACATTTCCAGTGCTCAGTTACTGAAGAGGAGCAACTCATAGGAAGCGCAGTCCTGCAACAAACAAAGAGATGAGTTGATCTGAGAGCACAGCGGCCAGGGTCTTTCGCAAATTGTGCTCCCTGCAGTCCCAGATCTGAGAGGCAAATTCACATGTGACTGCTTAAACTCAACAAAATGGTTTAGATTAAAATACTATACATGAAACACCCTGCAGCTATTAAATATGATTTTGTCAAACACATAATGATGTGGGCAGAAATTCACAATTCAATGAGAAAGTGTGAAGTTCCTGTGATTACTTCTAAATTTTCAGTGAAATAA
This sequence comes from Pteropus alecto, assembly GCF_000325575.1. Lineage (NCBI taxonomy): Eukaryota > Metazoa > Chordata > Mammalia > Chiroptera > Pteropodidae > Pteropus > Pteropus alecto. The sequence continues at coordinate 43,867,534 of NW_006436298.1, forward strand.
GAGGATTATCAACTGACAGTAGAGAGAGGAGGAGATTAGGATATCTGAGATGAGAATGTATAAAATAATTATCTAGCATAATGGTTATTGAATGTTTCCAGTACCAATATAGAATAAGAAATATCACTATCCAGGATGTAAATACATGAACATACACTCACCATGAATTTTAGGAGACAATACCCTTACTTCACTTACTTTCACTTCAATTCAAATCCACTTAATTAACAAAAAGGTGGATAGGACTCACTAAATAATTTCCTGACCTTCTAATGTGATCTCTATTTATTCTCAACTCTATTCTCCAGTAACACAGGTTTGAGATCTATCAATTTTCTCTCTGTACATCATTTCTGTAACTCCATTCATTGGTTGCAAAATTTAAAAGATTCTGCCTCTAAATTCTCACCATCATGTCTTTGTTTCTATTTCCACTGGTTTCACCACAGTTAAGCCTTTATTGCTTTCTCTCTATCTTATATTTTTCCTTTTCTTATTATGATAATGATAGATGTCCATGATAAGTTTATTTTAAAATGACACATAATTAAAAAAACAAATATCAATCTCACTAAGAGATTGTCTAGCTCTATATGTTGGTACATATACATCCGTTTTATATGAATATATATTATATAATTTTCCCTGCAATTATATATTTATAATCATAATATAACCCTATCTTGTAATATGCTTGACTTATTACAAGCATATTTGTTATTTCTGCTTCCTGTCTCCAATTATTCTGCTCTTAGTCTCACCCCCACCCCCAAGGAAGGTTGTGTTCACTGTTTACTACCACACCAGCCTTTTTATTTTATGTCAAGATCATCAGTGACTTCCATGATGATAAATCCGATGGTTATTTTTCAGCCTTCCTCTTACTCAACCAGCTAGCAGGACTTGTCATTTCTCTCTTGAAACACTTGCTTACTCTTCTACATGTTTGTTTCCCCTTCTAACCGCCCATCTTCCTGAACTTTAAACAATAGAGTGCCTCACAACTCAGTCCTCACATCTGGACCTCTCCTCTTCTTTATCTATACTTGTTCATTAAAGGTCTCATCCAGTCTTCTGACTTTTATTTAAATATGTATCTGTTGACAAATAACATGCTTATATAGTTTGCTTGACCTCACTCTGAACTCGACTTATATATCTAAATATTTAATTGATATTTCCCCTCAGATGTTTAATAGACATGTCTGACATGTTCAAAACCATACTCTTGATTTCACCACCCTCCACAACCTGTTCGACCTAAAGTCTCTTTCTTCATATTAAATAGAAACTTTATTCTACCATTTTCTAAGTTTCAGTCATCCTTCACTACTCTCTTTCTCTCATATCTTTTTCACCAGTCCTTCAGCAAATCCTTTCAGGTCTTCCTTCAAAATAGATCCTGAACCTACCTTCCAACAACCTTCATCACTGACCTTTTGGTACAAGCTCCCATCTTCTGTTCTTGCACTATTGCATTTTACATTACACTCTTGACTGGTCTGACTGATTCCACACTTGAGCGCATGCGACCATTTCTCCACAAAGCCGCCAAAACATTTCCTTTTAAGTATAAATTAGATCCTGTTCTTTCTTGGCTCAAAACCCTTCAATAGCTCTCCTCTCTTTTGGAGTCAAAGTCAAAGTCTTTACCATGCTCTACAAGGCCCTATGTGATTTGAGCTCCTGATATCTCTAACTATTGTATCTTCTAGTTATAATAGTGGTGGTGTGGGGGCCGGGGTATGTGTGTAAAAGAGTATAAGTGGTAAGATTATATGATTATATATATATTTTTTCATTACGTATAAATATATAATGAAAAAGGTATCTCTCTCTCACTGTGTCACTCTCCATGTCATCTATCTCTATCCCCATAGAGAGAGAGAGAGAGAGAGAGAGAGAGAGAAGGAGAGGAGAGGAGAGGAGAGGAAGAGGGAGGACATCTTTTTTACTCACTCTACTCATCACATTTGCCTCATTTGCCTCCTATACCTTAGGACCTATTCCCTCTGTTGAGAACATTTTGCCTCCAGATGTGAACATGGTTTATACTCTCATTTCCTTCAGATTTTTGCTCAAGTGGCATTTTGCAGAGAGACTTTACTGATTATCCAATCTAAATTAATCACATTTCCCATCTTTCTCTATCCTCTTACTTGATTTGTTTTTCTCTATAGCACTTACCACCTGCTGACACATTTTTTATTTGCTTTTACTTCCTTCTCTCCCTAGAATGTCACTTCTGTGGGACAGAGACTTTGCTTTGTTCACTACTGTCTCCACAGCTCTAGAGCAGTACTTATCTTCTAGCAGGTTATCAATGAGTGTGAGTGAGTGAGTGAGCGAGTGAGCGAGTGAGAAGATATCCAGAAACCAGTTGGAAGTGCTGATGTACCTCTTTCAAAAAGTTAGTATCAGACAAATGAATATGGAAGTTATTCACAGAAATGTAAGTAAAACTGTGAAGAGGCTGAATTGACAAACCTGAGAGGACAGAGAGGGGTCCAAATATAGAAACTTGGAAAATTGATGCAGCTCTATATTTAGAGGAGATTAGATAAAGAACCCTTGACAGAATACAAAAAAAGGAATATAAAAATAGCAAGATCAAAACAACAACAACAACAACAACAACAACAAAAACTGGTCTTGGAAGCTGTAAGAGGAGAGTTTTCATCAAATGCTACAGAACTTTAATGAGGCTATGGCTGAAAGGCCATCCGAGTTGGCATCAGGAAGTCATTGGTTATTTCAGAATAGCGGCTTTAGGAGAGGTGGAGATATAAGACCAAATTCATAGAGTTAAGGTAAATGAGGTAGAAAATACAGAATTCTCTTTTGAAAAATATTTCTCTTTTAAGTAATTGAAGATGCAAGAGGGTAGAGGATGGCTGTGAATTTTGTTGGGATGAGGAAAGAAGCTATACAAAAGGAAAACTTAAAATAAGTGATAGAAAGACATTCCAGGGAAGGACAGAGAATGCGGTAAAGAGTGCAGGTATGACCTGGAAGGATAAGTCCTCCAAACCAGCATGAACGAAAGAGGAAAAAAGTGACATGGACTTTAAAATGAGAAGAGGGCAAATTGAAGGTGCTTACATTGGCTGCTCTCACTTCTGAATAAAGTAACATGAGATCATCTACTGAGATATGGCTATCTCCGTGTAGAAATATTTCAATTTCATTTATCAGATATTATAGAAATAGTAAATATGTTATTTTACAGATGGACTATAATCTTTACTCCTTGTCTAATATTTTAAACAAAGACTGGAACTTTCACAAATTAAAAAGCATGAACCCAAAATTGAGCCAAGTTGGAAACTAGATTTCTAAACAAAAACCTAGTATATAAAAGAAACAAATCCAAACTCTAATTATCATGATAGATTGTATTATTCTTTAACACAAACACCTAGTGATAGCAAGCTCCAAGACCTTCAAACTTGCAAGAAAATAGAGCATATTTCTTGTCTCACTAGCAGCTCTTGAAAATCATTATCCTTCACATTCAATTGTTAATCAGGTTTTGAGCAGTTCATTTAAAAGGCTAAAAGCTTCCTCAGAGAAGCACTTAATCTGCTGCCAAGATATGCCAGGACAGGAGAGAGGATGGAAGGAGAAGGGAGAGGGAGGGAAGGAGAGGAAGGAAGGGAAGATGAGAGAGCAAGAGAGGGATCACTTGACTTTTTAAAAATTTGAAATTCACCTTCAGACTTTCCAGTCTCAGATAAAAGCAGCAGAGAAAACATTCAGCTTCTCAGCTGTAACAAAGGTGAGAGGTATGTGTAGTGGAGAAAAGGAGGCAACACATGCTCGTTCAGGAGACACTCTACTCTCAGACTGCACCAAGAGATGCATTCAGGAAGCAGACAACTGGAAAACATGCACAGTTGCTAACCAGGACTGACAAGGGTAGCATCTCTGCTTACAACAGCCTGTTAAACATAAACCATCAAGCAGCATTCAGTTTATGAAATCAGAAAGGTGAGCGGGCTTTAGCTTACACTGTTACCTTTCCTAAGCTTCACGTTTCTATTGTGAAAGAGTAAGACAATTAATAGGTATGTTTGTTATGAATGAATAAATGAACAAACGCGTGTGTGTGCATGTGCACGCTCCAAGTGTCAGATGGAATTCTAATGCTTGTCAAGAAGATGGACTGCCAGACAGTCCTGGAGAACAGACCAGAGACATGCACTCGGAGCTGGGCTCCTTCCAAGCAATCTGGACACTATCCCAGTGCAGATGGTGGCCGAACAATCTCCTGAGAGAGATACCTAATGCTTTTGGACCTACCTTAGTCTCTCTCAGCTCCGCTGAGCACCATATTTTCATAGGCTAAATTATCAAAAAGAATTTCCAGTAACATAAAAGGCTGTTAGACTAATGAAATGTTATTGCATGACCTATACACAGATCCTAGACAGTGTAGTCAGGTCATTAAGAACTTGCACTTGAGAATTCAGACTACCTAGGTGAGAATAGCCATTCCACCATTCACCAACTGCCTGACTTGGGGAAAAGTTAAACTCTCAGAGACTGATTTTCCTCTCCTGTGAAAATAGCCTATCTCAAATTTTATTGGGGGATTAAATGATATAAAGCACATAAAGTTTAGCACATTGTCCAGTACATAGCAAATGCCCAATAAATATTAGCTGCTTAGAACTTGTGTTTTAAAAGGGGAGAAAATTATGTGTGTTTTTGAATATGTTTTCTTGTATACGCAAAGAATATCTCTGAAAGGATAATGTCAGTTGCCCTCACAGAAAAACAAACACAAAAACAAAAACCTAGTACTTGAGAAAAGGGCACTAGTAAGACTTTTTCATTTATAGCCTTTCCTATCTTATGAAATGTTAATCACTTGAAATCATTACCTTTTTAAAAATCATAAAATTTAAATATAGCAAATAAATAGGGGTGGCTATAAATTTTGCTCAGTGCACACATGTTGCACTTTTCTATAAAGTGTTCCCACATTAAATTAAATAATCCAAATACGAAGTTGAGAGAGGACTCATATTTCTCTTCTTTTGATCTAACCTGAGGCATTTCCTACAGTTGTTTGTTTTGCTCTCTCCTTAGGCACTGAGTAAATAATATACAGGTACTCCTCACTTCACATTGTTCCAATATGCATGAATTCAGTTACTACATTTTAGTTAAATAACAATAGTCCCTCAATAACATGATTCAAGTTTATGTTACCATGATATAATTATTGTGAATAAATGTCGGAAACCAGCCGACCAAGTCAAACCAGGTACCTGATTCAGGGGGAGCGGGGACTGAGAAAAAAGAGAAGACAGACAGGGTGCAGGAGGGAGAACAGATCTCACAACTGTCTCTCCGAGTTTATTTCTTATGCTTCTTTTTATACATAATCTATTCCTTTGTGTATCCCAAAATAACATAATAAGATCGAGGTACAATCAACACTTCCTTCAACACTCCCTTCGACACTCCCTTTGACACTCCCTTTGTCTATACTTAATCTTCTTCTTCCTGGAATTCCTCAGAACCAGCCTTTTCCCTTTTTTATGCAAGCAGACCTCCCGAGATAATCCATGCACTCTTTTGAATTTTGGGAGCTTTAGCTCCCTACAAATAAATTACATAAAGAACAAATTTTGCTGCTAGCTCTTTAATCCACAAATCTTTATATAAATAGCAGATGCATATCATGATCAGTTACCAATCATGTCAGTTCTTTCAAAGTCTGTCAGTGACTGGTCACCATGCATCTGTTATTCAGTTTACCTTCAGTGATGCTTCCTTGTCTCTCAGTGATAAACTCATTTTATGATACTGAATAACCCAAAGAGAGAATTGATTAAAAGATGAAAGTGTAACAAAGAAGTGAAAAGCAATACTGCTGGAAGTGAAATTGTATATTATTAGAACTTATTGACCTAAATGAGTAGTTATGATGAAAAGAATAGGCTACCCTGGAGGCTACCCATGGTTTTAGCTTGCAAAGTCATTTTTATGTCCCTGCACTACCATGCAAATCAAGAAGTATATGTTTACTCACTAAAGTAGAAAACTGATTTCTCTGTTAAGAATATCACTCCAAATATTTTTTCTGATCTTTTTCATTTCTTCCATTTAAATAAGCATCTTTGAATTATTATAGGTAGCAACCAATCTGTTATAAATGCAAGGAAATTAGAATTAGGGACAGTGCTTCAGTTTAAAGTTTAATAACAATAATAAGTAATATTAGCATACTGTGCAATTTATAAAGTTCCTTTTCATACATTATTTCTCACAATAACTCTATCATTTAGGTGTGATTTTCATCTCACTGATGAAGAAACTGAGATTCATTAGTGACACTAGTAGGCAGTGGTTAAGCCAAACTCGCACTCTGAGTTTTCAATTTCAGGTTTTGAGGGTTTTCACTATATCAGTTTACCTTCTAGGAAAGGATTCAAGGCTAATTTCATACAGAGTTCGTCTTCTGAGAAATTAAATACAATATACTTGTTTTCCACTAGTGAATGTATACTTCATGCTTAATTTAAAAGAATAAATTATTTATTAATCCAATTATAGTCATTAGTGAAATATAATGATGTCATACTCTTAATTATTAGATGCATCATCAGTCACATTAAAATGTCCCAAATGTCAGTCGTACTTGAGTTCAATTTCTTGGTTGTCAATATTCCATTGTCATTTGTGAGATATGTATATATGTGTGTATATATATATATACATGTATATATATACACATACAAATGCACACACATACACTATCAGATTCATATAATCATATAAAAAATGATTTCCTCTAATTGAGAAGAATTCACACAAAAATAATCAAAGCTCCTTTATTTTCTTCTTTATTGACATGAGTTCAGGAGTGCCTACCCATTAATGAAACAAAAAAAAAATGTTTGTTGCAAACATTTTCTTTATAGATATATACAAAATATGAGTAATAACAACAGTTTTACAATAGACTATGCTATTTCTGGCTACTCTGCATTTTGAAATACCTATATACTGCATATCAGTAACCTTGAAAGGACAAAAGATATAAATTTCTTTGATAACCAGAGCGGTATTTATGAAGAAGGTAATGAGCAAAATAGAAATAAATGGAAACTACAACGGGTAAATTCAGTGTCACAAACTTGAAGGAATTTTAATGACACCAAACTTCTAGTTGGTAGCATGCTACTTCCATATCTGACTAATCTCACACAGACTGCATCCAAAGGAGAGGACAGTTAGGGAGAAGTAGATGCTAAGTGAACAAACCTAGAGGAGGAAACTCTTGGGTGGAAATCCATGAGACATAATGATTTAGTAAGGAAGAAAAGGAGATGAGTTAATTATGCAACACACGGAAACTGGTCAAACATAGATAAGAAATGGTGATTACAGTAAATGAGGACTAGAGAGAAAAGTTAGTGGGAATATAAAGAAGAATTATGATTCTCAGGAAAGAAAAAGGCATCTTTTCCCAATGTACTTCTGATGTAGTCAGAAAACTAATAATCATGCTTAACGATTCCCTTTCCTTCAACTTCCATGTCCAAAATGTCACAAAGTTCTGTTGATTTTTACTTCCTAAATATTTCTTGTGTCCACTTTCAACATCTCTGCCCTGGTATAAGCAACTATGATCTCTCTCCTCAACTACTGTCATTGTCTTCTAAGCTGTCTTCTCACACCTACTCTACCCCAGTCTGCTTTCAAATAGGAGAGTGGTTTTCACAAAATAAAATAAAATAAAGTAATATATATATATATATATATATATATATATATATATATATATGTGTATATATATATAAGTTCCATAACTACAGAAGATTTAAGAATGAAGTAATTATCCTGTGTCACTCAGGATCAGACTCATATGTTGTTTCATTGCTATCGGCATAAAGACAAAATTATTTAATTTGGCATAAAAGATTCTGTATGGTCTGCTTCATGCTACCGCTATAACGTCATGCCCCACCACTTTCTTCTCTACACCTTAGCTGCACTGGCATTATTTGAGTCTCTAGATTTACCATGCCCCGTGCCCTGCCCCCTGCTGCTTTGCTCCATTCGCCTAGAAAGCACTTCACTTCCTTCCTTTCTTCCTACTTAATCTTCAGTTCTGCAACTGCTACTTACATCAGGAAGAAATCTTTCATTTGCCCCTCTAAAACCACCCTCTACTCTTCTCTACCTTTCTCCATTCTTTAAGATGTTAACCTGAAAGGACATATTAATGGGCTCACCTACCCTGTGGTTCCATCAGGGTATTTATTCTCCCAGCTCTCACCTTTCAATATAACTGCAAGTTAGCAGCATCCTTCCACCGAAGCATTGCCTTTCTTCCTCCAGGTTCTAATAACCCCCTCTAATTCATGCTGCCCTTGGGCCTGGGGTGGAAATGTACAACCCTTGCCCTACTCCCCTACAACATCTTTGTAAAGAGCTGCTTTATTATAATCTTTTCAAACTATTCTATTTGACTGATCCTTATGCTTCCTTTCAGAACCCTGACTATGATTTTGTCCCTGATTCACCATGATCTCCTGATACTCATGCCCTTATCCCAATCCATACAGTTTACAATCTCAACTACAACACATTAGATTAATCACATCTCCCTGAGTTTGCCTTTATTATGCTAAGATCTTCCTTATTATTCACCTGCACCAATATCCACCCCAAAACTCAGAAGTTTTTCTTCCTGGAAGTTTTGACATCCTCAACCTATAACCTTCTGGTTTGTGCTTGGGTAGTCATTTGAGTTCCCACAGCACTCTATGTGTCTATATCATAGCCTTTATCACTCTGTGGTTGCCTCTGTATTTGTCCATCGAGGCTCTACAAGGTTCTGAATCACTAAGTCTATATTTTCTAGTCCCCAGGGCCTAATAAACTGCCTGGTATATGATAGCTATTCAATAAATGAATCAAACTACAAAGCTGTATGCACGTATAGTCTAACTAAAGTAGTTCAGAGACTTACTGTAATACACTAAGGCACAGTATGTTATCAACATACTTATCTATTTACCCAAAACAATTTTCTCCAAATACAGCGTCTTAGTGAGAATACAGTTATCATAGCCAAAATACTGCAGTAAGTGTACAGAATGTTGTGTCCTCCTTTATCAGCCACTTATTCTTTCTAAAAGTAAAACCTTTAAGCTTACTTCTCAATCCTCCTTTACTGAGAATTTTATCTCTTCAGTGTTGGCAAAGAAAATCCAGTACATTGAAAAGTAAGGATGACCCAGAAAATTGGTTCGAAAAGGTTTTAGAAGGTTTTTTCCAGGTGAAACATGAATGTTTCATAGTATTGCTACTCCCATAGCACTTGCAGTATTGATGCACATTAACCACTTGTTTAAATGCTTTTAGAAAAGTTATTTCTCTCTTTTTTGTATGGCTGCCTCTTTCTCTCTCCTCTCCCATTTCAACCACACTATTCTTCATCCAGTTTTTAAAAGGATGTTATGGTGTGCCAACTAGATTTCCTTAACCCCTTTTGGGACTAAAGTGCTTATTCCTGAGGTGCTAGGAATGTTGACAGTTGATGGCTCACAGCTGAATCCTCCTCTCTAAGGATTACCCTTAGCTGAAGAGAACTGCAGCTGCAACATCATGCCTCCTTCCTGGGAGTGGTCCACATCCAATGACTAGTCAATGTAGAGGGGTTTTGTGTGTGTGTGTTGGGTGGGGGGTGCAGAGAGGGGAGATATAGCAAGGGAAAGGCAAAAAGGCCCCTCTGCTCCAGTTTGGAATGTCTTTACAGGAACATCCCAGCTCCAGGAGTTTCCAAGGCATCAGCTGAGCCACCATTGTGACTGCATCATAGTCCAGCCCCTCCCTCAGCATAATCTATCCTTCATTTCCCTTTAAAGGTTGACCTTGGGTGCACTCCCCCATAAACTTTCTTCATGCCAATCTCTATCTCATGGTCTGCTTTCCAGGGAACCTGACTTGAGAGCCCTCAAGAAGGATGTAATTTATCCTTCATTTCCCTTTGAAGGTTGACCTTGGGTGCACTCACCCATAAACTTTCTGCATGCCAATCTCTATCCAGGGAACCTGACTTGAGAGCCCTCAAGAAGGATCTCATGTTCATAAACCAATATTAATTATTCCATGAGTATTTAATCATATGCAAACATACAGGTGTATACAAGTGCATATGTATTATAAATATATACTTTTTTTGTTGTTTTTTAATGGGTTCTTATTAAGTTAATTAAATTAAATCTTTAATTTTCCCATTCTATAATACGTAGTATGCATTCCTCTATGCGATTTGTATAGCTCCATAGCTTTAGTTCATTCTTTTAGCAGCTGAATAATATTCCATAATGTAGATACATCATGATATACTTAATAATTCATCTTTTAAAGAGTATTCATTTATTTACAGTGTTATTTTGTTTTTATTTTGGCTTCCATGAACACTGGAGTAAATATTATTGTATATATATGCCCTAAGGCCTGGTACTTACATTTCTGTGTAATAGGTTTCCAAAGTGGGACTAGGTTCAAAGTTATATTGCCATATTTATTTCTAAAATTCTATAAAATTCACATTTGTACCATTAATGCAAAGAATAACTTATGAAATGATTCTATATATCTCGCTTTGATATATTTCTTGCTTATCTTCTGACATTTTTTATGAACTTTCTTTTTCAGGATGAAAATATAAAAAAAGTCTCAAAAACACTCATAACTTGGTAAAAGCAGAGATAAAATAAAAATGGAAATATCTTTTTAAAAAAGCAAAAGTACTATTTTCATTCGTAGAGCAAGTGTAGCTTTCTTTTGTTAAAATGGACATAGAAGTTATTTTTAGTCTACTTAATTTAAAAACATTTTTTTAAATTCAGATGTTCTCAAAAGCAATAGAGTACATCCAAACTCTTTCCTCCAGAATTTGGTATAAGAAAGTCCCAACATGTGTTCAAAAGTCAGAAATTGATATGAAAAGAAAGCCAGAGATTTCTCAGGATGCCAGGAATAAGTGTTCATTTTTGAAAGCAGAAAACATGGTGTTCGAGTCAGAAAACAACAAATAACCTACCATATTCAAGTTTTAAATGCAGTCATGTGCAAGATTAACTAGATGTTACAATCTCTGATTTCAAAAGAAAACCATTATGGTAATTTAAAAAACATGATAAATCTTAAGTTCTTAAGTGTATCTCTGATGACATAAAACAAAATGTACATCACACACAATTCAGCTATTATGTCATTTGAAGTTTTGTTGTGATTTGCAAGGAAAACAGTTTTCCTCTGTTTTAGCTAAATTAGAAGTTAATGAACTGAATATTCCAGTGTAGCATTAACATAAAAAATACAAATCTATGACAAAGAGAGTTAATCAAATTGAGTCGAACAATACATTTTCCCAAGTACATTTTGCACAAAACCACAGGCCGAGGAGTAATTATTTTTATGCATGGGCACTTGGCATTTTCAACCTGAAAACATTTTTGTGAAGTCAATTTTTTTTTGTAAGTTCAACCTATTGGTTGCTAATGTTAGGACACCATCTTGTGGATAAGACATCTAATTTAGAAACCTGTGAGGAATCACATAGCAAGAGGTAAAAAATATTCTAAGTATCACAGAAATTAATTATCTTCACCTTTATTTTATTAGCATGTCTACTTAAGGGTAAGGTTAAGGAAAGAATACTGAATAATTTTTATCAAAAGAGACTTTCCCATTGTGTATCAGCTCCAAACTAAATGTTATATTATGAAATATTATGTTAGGAAAAAGCCCTTTAATAAATTTCTTTAACAAAAAATTAATGAAATTCACATTAGTAAAGGTAACCTGTCATTTACTACTATAGTGTTGAATACTTTAAGACATAGATTCATTGCCCATGTATTGTTTCTGGGTTTCTTTTCATGTGATCGATATTCATAAGAATATCTGAGGCATATGAGAATCTTAAATGTCATATGGGGTTTCACTTTAAAAAGTATTAATATCTCTATTAGCCTGTTTATATATCTAATATAAAAAAGGCTTTAATACTTATAAGAATATTATACAATTGGGCTTTATAAAACACAAATAGGTTAGCAGAGCAGAGCATTCTCCTGCCTCTGGAACCAATCAGCCATCAGTCTTGGACAAATCAATTCACTTTCTATATCTTAGTTATCACAGCTGTCAAAAGAAATAATGGCAACTTATCCAGAGAATTTTTGCAAAGATATAAAGTAGTATGGGTAAAATTTCTGCTCCTACCATAATATGGGAAATGAGAAGTGGATCTGATTTTATTACAGATCCTGGTTCTGATCCCTGACCTCTGAAACAACTATAATTTCTTTTAGCACTTCTTAAAGTTCCATGGATCATCCTTATATCCTTCCAATACAATTTTTTTTAGTAAGCTATTTTGAGCTGAGTTCTATCACTTGCAATAAACCATTGTGGCTAACACACTAGCCATGTGACTTTGAGGAATTTATTACATCCACTTAATGGAGGAGGAATTAAAAATGCAGGTTTTCATCAAACTAGTCTAGGTTTTAATTCAATATCTTCACTTAACCAATTGTGTTACTCTGGGTCAGTTATTGAACTTTATCTTGATTTTCTCATTTTCCTCACTGCATTGCACTCCTCACTGAAGAGCACTAAATTAACATGTGTGAAGCATTTATCACAGTGACTGGGCTATATCAAATGAAGTATAGCATAAAATTGGTAGTTTATCATAATTATTACAAATGAATATGATTTAATTTGATCTCCTCCCAAACTCAAAAATAGACCAGAGTGTGAAATACTCATCATTCATAATATTTGTAAAAGAAATAATGCTTTTTCTGCATTGATGCCTGCAGTATGACCTGCCAGAAGAAGACTTAAATGATACTTTGATAGAATCTGAATTGATGTCCTCTAACTGACTGAAGCTTTAAAACAACTTTGTAATTTTCTAACTGTACCATAGTACACAGAAAACAATATATTCAACTCTTCGAAAAATTTGAATCTTCACAGACCATTAGTTTATAATGAAAATAATTTATGAGAGTCTGACTTACAAAAGCGACTTACCTTAAATGTAATGGATTTGAGGATGGTACAGTTAATGTGGTAAGTCTAGGTTGAACAGACTATTCAAATAGCTTAGTCACTAAAATGACCAGATGTCTTGGTGAAGGACCTAGAGAAATATAAAAGAAGCTTTTAGTCTTTTTCTTCATGCAATATAATCATTTAAAAAAGTAAAAATACCAATTGACTATTTTGGAAATGTGATAGTGCACTGTTTTCAGTCGCACGTGTGACTGTAAATTTATCAAACTCAAAATTTAGTTAACTAAAACAGAAGCATTTCACAAGGGGCCAAAAAAAAGTCTCAGAAAAAGTTGAAAATCACATGATATCACAGATATGTGGGATATAAACTTAAAAGCAACAAATGAACAAGATGAACAAACAGAGACTCATGGACATGGACTATAGACTAGTGGTTACCAGAGGGTAGTGGGTAGGGGAGGAGGGGAGAGGTGGATGGGTAAAGGGGGTCAAATATAAGGGAGTAGGGGGAGGGTGAAGTGGGTAAAAGGGATCGAATATATGGTAGCCGAAGGAAACTGGACTTTGATTGGTAAACACACAACAGAATATATAGACATTAAATTATAATGTACACCTGAAAATTAGATAATTGTAATTAACCAATGTTACCCCAATAAACTTAATAAAAAAAAAAGTCTCAAAATAAGTCAACATGTTCCTACCCTCATTACACATTTTTACTTTTCTAATTCAAATCCTAAACTCTCTTTAAGGGCTGGCTCAGTTCCTAACATTTCCCTGAATTCTTCCTTATCCATCACAACTACTAATGACTATACTAGGCCATCCTGTGTTTGATTTTATCCCATGTCTGTAAGTCATGGCAAAATCAAGATACCCCAAGCAGGCTAAAAATCTAGATTTCATCATATTTAAAGCCTTTAATTATGCATTTAGTATTTGTCTGAGAGGGAGGAAACCTGAGGATTTCTTATGTTCATAACAATACAAACCTCTCTTTTTGTATTCAAATTGGAGGATTCATTGCATGCTTAATATTTGAACTGATTTGGATTGCCTTTCATTTCACATTTTTCTCATCAATCAGAACTGAATCACATTACTCACACCTTAAAAAATTTAAAGGTAACATACAGAGAGATAGTCCAAATTTTTTCCCCAAAAATTTGTGAGATTTTTTTTTCTGGCTTTCATATCAGCAAAACATGTCCAGACTGTCTACAGTTTTTATCTTTACTAGGGTTTTCTTATGCAATATCCTTAATAAGCAATCTCTTGGGAGGCATATTAAAGGGCTTAAACTTTAGATGAAATACTCTTTTCTAATAGACTGCATTCTTTCCTTTATCACTCATTTTCAAAATTTCAGATTCCACGACTGCTGATTTTAGGTAATTGCTAGTTGATTGTCTCAGGGTTGGTAGTGTCACCTAGTTACCCTCTGCACCTTGCCTATTATCTGTTTAGGAGAATAATGTTTAAAAGTGGTTTTTATTTTGAAACTTTAGTTGTAGAGGTTGATTATGTCATTAGGAAGGGTTGTGTTAGGAGTCACATGTGGAAATCCAAGGTCACTTATAGATTGACTGCTTGGATAGTCAGTCTCTTAATTTAATTTTCTTTTTAAAATGTTACCTTCTGTTATATCTTGTAAACTGATCCAGGCCAGGAAATTTGAAATTCTCAAAATAACAAATGGGTAGAGTAAAGTAGTCACAGTTTCAAGATCATACCTGTGTGCCACTTCCTTTCTGATACTGATAAAATCCTAAGAGCAGTTATTTGAAAAATTCATAATATATTCTGTTACATCCCATCACTACCTTTTAAAATCATGCTAGTGTGTTAGCACAATGTGGAGCTATGATAGGCATCAATATGGATTTGTGAATTTCAAAAGGATTTGCCATGAATCTATTGTTTTCATGCCAATCTTAGATTTCATTCTTCTTGTGATAAAATAGCTTCATACTTGCCTTTTGGCAAAAGAGTCATATGCTTCAGTAAAATATATTTTGAGCTAATTCCTAACATATATCTTCAATAATTTTAAATGTTAGCATTGCTTTGCTGCTTGGTTACATTAATATTTTTAAACTATACTTCGATATACTCACTATGCACTTAACAACTTTTTTATTCAAATCAATAGTGCATTATATCATAAACTGATTCATTGGCAGCAAAGATTTGAAAGAAATATTCTGCATATTACGGTATTACTTTCAATTGAATCCAGATTGATCCAGTGTATTTATATTAAGAATTCTTCATTGAAAGCAATGGAGCTGAGCCTGGATTAAGAATGCTCCATTGGTTTTTAAGAAGTTCAATCATAAAACTTGTTTTATTTAACATCAGGGGCTTCGTTCACCTCCCACCTCCCTATAACAATATGTGCACTGTCCTTTAACCCAAGACAATTCAATATCTTTTCTTGTTCTCATGGAATATTTCTAAAATGTATTGCACAGGACGCTGAGGTCTGGTCAAGAGTACCAGATGATTATTGATATAAACATTAGTTAAAAATAATAAATCAAAAATGTCTTATTGTCGTTTACTTTTTTGTAGAGGTTCTTATAACTTGACAATTTTACTATTTCACTTGTGCACCACAGTCTAACAGCTGAGATAATGTTGCAGAACTATCATTAGAGAAAAAAAAAGCAACTCTAAGTTGCTTTTTCTCCAGTCCTGATTATAGGTTATGCTGAGTTATTCACCCATCTGATACTCATTCACCATTGTAACAGGAAACACACATTAGAAAGTGGTTGAGAGGCGGTTTATAATTGGAGAATGATCAAAGGAGGTCTTTGCAAAAAAATGCCTGGTTCATATAATGTTAAAGTCAATTATTTTGACTTAATTAGCATCACATTTTAACTAAATGAAGAGATAGAATTGGTTATAATTTATTGAATTAAGCACTCTCATATGTGTAGCAAGATGCTCAATAAAACAGGAGAAAATACAGTCAAACAATATACCAAAGAGTCCCAGAATCATTGACTATTTTAACTGAAGATGTCTTTAAATATCATTTTGTACTAATGTGTTAACCACTTGTATCTTTTACTCAAGTAAAATCAAAGAATAAATATATATATGGCTGATCAGTTTGAGAATAGTGGGAACTGGTTTAGGGTAGGTATTAGAAAACTTTTTTTACAAGGATTGCATACATTTAAAATGTTACAATGTTATTAAGAAAGAATTTTTGAAAATATGTATTGAATTTTACAGTCAACAATGAGAAATGTTAAATTTCATTAATTAAAGAATTCATGGTTACAGAAAATATTTAAATTTCTTCCTTTTCAGGCTTCAGTAAATACTACTAGAATTAGTTATAATTAATTTTAATCCAATCTCAATTTTGAGGCTTAGGAAATCTTGATACTGTGTTCAAGATATTAAAATCTGATTGCAGTTTCATAACTATAGACACATATATTACATCTTGTTATTCTTCTCGAGTCTAACAGAAATAAAATAAATGTGGTCCCTTGGCTAGAAGATTTTGGATTCTGATTATGTTAGGCAAGCAAGGTAAGTCTGACTAAACTTTATTTGAGACTCCTCCAAAAAGAGACCTCATAAAGAAAATAGTAATGTTAGAGATTCCAATATTATCACAAACTGGGAGGGGTTTATCTCAATGTATACTGGACCCAAATAGTGTTGGCCAGTGAGGAGGAAATGAAAACTTAGACCAGAGTCTAAGAACAGTTGACAGTATTGGTTTTGCTTGCCCAATATCAATTCCAACTTCTTTGGTACGCAGCACTACCATTTTGTTTGGAGGATTATTCTTTTCCCACTGACTGTAGTCTTGGCAGGATACCAATTAAGAAGCCCTGCCTAGATCTGCTTAAAGGGAAGGGGAAAACATAGATAAAACTAAACCAATCAAACTCACACAATTACAAATCTCAGGAATTGAGCTCAGGGCTGCAAAAGAAGAAAAGTGGTGGAGCTTCCTCATTCCAGTGGTGATGATAACCCCAAAAACAGCCCATCGGCTCCTGCTGCCTCTAGCCTCAGAACTGCCTTTTCTAAGACCTGATCCTATAGCGGGGTTTTTTTTGTTTGTTTGTTTGTTTTTGGTCTATGTGTGAAATACTTCCATAGTCTTCCAATAAATATATCTTTATCTCATTCTTACGTTAGCTAAAATACGTTGCTATTACTTTTATCCAAACATCATTGAGAAGCTAGCCTGAGTACAGCACTGGCCTCAAAGTAGAGAGAGGGGATGCCGATAGCCAAAGTCAGTGTTCCAAGAGCAGTATCAAAGTGATGAGGCCATGTCAATCCTGGTTCTGCCAAGGTTTGACATCAAAAGAAGTTCACTCCAGGGAAAAAAATTCACATCGGATGGAGAACAAATAGCAGGACCTATACCTTTATATGAGTAATTGTGTTGTCACTGTGTATTAATCAATCCCTTCAAAATAAGCCAGCAAGGAACAAGGATACTGGGAGCAGATCTCCTAGCCAGAGGAAGAGATTGGCAAGATATAGGTAAAGTTCATCACAAAGGACCAAAGAAGGAGGTAGAGGCTGTCTGTAGCTTAGGGCCCTGCTGATTGTCAGAGCTCACCCTGGCACCGCTGGCCCTGCACCCAGGTTAACAGTATTGATTCCAGACTCTGCTGAGACCAAAGCAGTTAATAGTCAGACATGGCCCCAGCAATGGTCCCAGGGTTGGGCAAAGCTGCACTTGGGGTGCAAGTCTTCCAGCTGGGGTGACCAGGTGGGGCTGGGAGAAGCAGGCTGTATCAGGATAAAGATGGTTTGTTGAGTAGAGAAGGTCAGTGATAAGCTGTGTCTTGAACTAAAATAAGGTATAAATATATAATCTATCAAGATATTTCCCGAGACACTACATCTCTACTTTGAACGCACTCTTCTTCTTCCTTGGGTTGTCCTTTCCTTTATTCTTCCTCGGTAAATTGTTTTTACCTCTGAGATCTAGCTCATATGTTATCTATCTTCTAGGGAGAATTCTTGGCTCTACAAATGAGTTTATGATATTTTTACATAATTCTAATTTGAATTAGGTATTTATTCCTCTACAGGAAGGCACGAACAATTTCTAATGAATGCTGTGCCCTGCACATTGCAGACATACAGGAAATAATTGTTGAATGCCAGGTTCATGAAGAGTGTAGCTCCTTCTCAGGCTGAAACTGTATGGTATCTTTAATGTTTTAAGTACTCATGAAAAATGCTTTAGCTAGAAATCAAACTTCATTAGTATCTGAGACACTGTGTGCTCTCTTTTACATACAAAATTAATTTTACTATTGATGGATATGAAATCTCCCCAAAAAGAGGAGAAAGAAAAGAAAATGCAGAGAAGTTGAAGAGGAAAAAAGTACATGTTTCAAAACGCAACTATGGAAATACATTCCAATATTTTTTAGGTATTCTTATATGGTGTATAAATGGAGTATAAAACATGGCTTTTTTAGCTTGTATTTGGGAAATATGAATAACAAGAACATCAGTTGTAATGAAAAAGAAAATGTGCTTAAGTGCTCCAAAACCCACTGAGAGAGAGAGAAATCTATATTCTCTGTGGTTGATGAAGTATCATTCTTTCCTTCATTCGGATGGCCCTTTAGTCCAAGTCAAAGACTTGAAAGTATTTTTCTTTTCTGATACCTGAAATTCCAGCTTTCAATGGCCACTGTCATCAGCATTATCTTCTTAGGAAAGAATTCTTTCTCACAACAATAAAGAATAATAAATAGCTCGTAATGTATGTACCTGAAAGTATTCTATCTAGAAGTAACTTCTACTTGAAATACAAAATTAAAAATACTTTTAAAAGGAGTGATTTCTACATCATTTAACTTTTTTATCTCTTATCCATATAAAACCAGATTTATCCATAATGTAAGTTAATTTAAAAATGCAATTATAAAATAACCATGACAGTCTATTCCCTTAAACATATATACAAGTTCAAGAGAAAACAAATAGAATAGTCAAGAGAGAATATGTTTCATAAAATTTCAGATAAGCTTGGTTTTAATAATTTAAAGTTTTGAAAAATATGTCATTTGTAAAACACATTTGTGCATCTCCTGGAAGAGTGGCCTTTTGGAAGAAATCAGACCTTGTTTCCTTTTACAAAGATAATTATGAACATGTCCAAACAATTGTTTTCAATGAGCTTATAAACTTTCAGAAGGTTAAAGTCTTCTATTCTTGTCTCTTAGGGGATTCTTCCTATATCTTTAACAAGCTCCGTACAAGTTGCACCCATCAAATGTGTTGGCAGTTTACAAGATAACTTCTGGCAAGAAACCAAGCCTACATTTTCACTTATCTTACTGGAGTTCGACATTACAAAACAGAGACTCAAATTTATCTGTCAAATAATGCTGCTAGTTCACATATAACAGTGAGACACTTGATTCTCAAATCACAGCAATCTTGAAGGATTTCCTTTTTCAAACATCAGAACCTCAAAGCACAAATGCTACATCTTAGAGCTTATACAGTGACAGATAAAACTTTCTGCATAAACTGTCTTCTTTTCATTAAGACTTTATGATAATTATGTCTCATTAAGTACCAAAGAATGTTTCTTTCCAAAAAGTTAGATCTCACATGTAACCTTAATCATCTAACTTTTTTGAAGAAAAGGATGATAGTAATTAGCAGATCATCCTAATGATGTAATGAAATTTTCACCTAATTTATTGTTTACATTTTTATTGTGTTTTTTTTAGAAAAGCAATACAACCATACATTTTCAGATGGTCCCAAATTCCATGAAGACACATGAAACAATTGATCACTTCCCGCTGAAAGAAGAGATGACCGCAAATACTCTCTGAAGTTCTTTCCTCAGAAAGTCCCTTTTTTCTCTTCCAGGGTTTTTTTCTCTATAGTCGTCTTGTTTCATTAGAGTTTAGATTAAAACTGAGACTCTGGCCTGGCTGTCTCTATGGCAACATAGATGTCCAGGCCATTGCTGGATTAGGGGTGAGGTAGAGAGGAGCCAGTCATTTCCATGATACACAAGTTAAAAGGAAGACCCTTTATCCCGGAAAACTAAGAAATGCTTTCCAATCCCTGGTTACTTTTCCACGTTCCCTTGCTCTGCAGCTCAGAGCAAAGTATCATCTCTAGCCATTCCGAAACTGAAGGAATCAGTTATTTTAGGAATCAGTTATATTTAGGAATTTCCCAATTCTGGGAATGGAGAGAAATGGGTT
This sequence comes from Pteropus alecto, assembly GCF_000325575.1. Lineage (NCBI taxonomy): Eukaryota > Metazoa > Chordata > Mammalia > Chiroptera > Pteropodidae > Pteropus > Pteropus alecto. The sequence continues at coordinate 43,887,846 of NW_006436298.1, forward strand.
CAG
>NW_006436298.1:43887897-43898159 GCF_000325575.1 Pteropus alecto
AACCATGACCAGTTATGATCAATTTCACTCTTTTCCTTTATATTTGCTCTAAAATCATATAGCGTTTTTACAGTACAACACAATTGTTCAAATTACCTAAATATGTACCTAAAATTCTATCTCTGACTCTTATGTCTTCAGTTGTGATCAAAATGAAATTATCTTGCTTGAATAATCATGCTTTCCACATGGCAGTTTACATAAGGCAAGTGTGTTTATAAACTTTATTTCGTCAAAAGGAAATAAATAAAATAACCCAGTTAGCAGTTTCTGTCGTTTTGTGAGCCAGTTTTAAAAGACAACATTGATTTTTATTTCTTCTGTACTTGGCACAAATTTAAATGGTAGAGCAGAGGTCCAGCACCTAAGACTGGAGTTTTCCCCAAATTTCTCAAGGATGTTCTTCTCCCTTCAGTTAGCCTCTGATACCCCAAATCCACTATTTCTCAGAAACTGCAGAAATGTACTGATCTCTTTTGGTGGAAAAAAAATCATCTTTGAGGCTTTCTGGTGTTGACGAATTATTTTTATTATTTTGTTAAGTATGTATAAACACAAAACTAAGTATAAACTCCTTATGCTTAGAACTTATGCTTAGAGCTTTAATTCTACAACCAAAACAAATTTACCAATACATATACAAACAAAATTCAAAAAGAAGTAAAATTCAAATTAACAACATTAATTTAGTATGATAGGCGATATTATGCTGCAACTAAATGTAAATATGATACCTGCTTCAGGACAGGTTTGTCACCTAGTACACAATGCTTATATTCTCCTGTGATATCTGATGATTCAAGCATTCTAAGAAGTTTCTCTATTAAAACTATTGTGAAACCTTCAATTGTGCCTGTACTGTGATGTCATCTTGGCCTTTACCTGGTATGAAATGCATCATTTATATATTAAGTTCTGTCTCTGTTCTTTTCATATTACCCCACATTTAAGCATATCTCTTCGCTTAAAGACATTGTTAGACAGCAGTGCACAGTGGTTCTCCATTGGAACTATTTTGCCCTCCAGGGCACATTTGGCAACATCTAGAGATTTTGGGGCTGTCTCAACAAGGAACAGAGGGTACTAGCATCTAGCAGGTAGAGGCCAGGGATGTTGCTAAATATCCTACGATGCGCAGAATATATACTGACAACAAAGAGTTATCTAGTCAAAAATGTCTATAGTATGGAGGTTGAAAACCCAGCCAGGGCAAATGCTACTGCCCACTGTCAAATCCCATTTTAGTATTCGGTTATAAGTGGTCCTCTGAATGGTCAATTAATTTTAGATTCTTATTTGAAATTTTAAAAAATTAGAGGCCAAAAATTCCCAAACTCATTAGACTTATTATAAAAATCAAAACTACAAGAACTCAGTGAGAGCTACCATTTTGAAGAAGTTAATTTCCTCATATAATATTATAAAATTCTCACTAGGCTCTAGGATTCCTGATTCTTGACTTATTTAATTTTTAGATTGTGTATTTATGTACATAGTAAATTACTCTAAAATGTCAGTAAATTACCATCAGAAAACATTTGCTACTTAAATGACTTTGATACCATACATAACACACATAAAATTTACTGTAGAATCAATGCTGTATTATAATAAAGTTCTGGATATACCTTCCCAGAAAGAGGTAATGGGCATGAGAACATTTATAAACTGGAATCAGTATAAACTAATCAGAATAAAATTAAATAGTAATTTAGAATCCTAATACCATCCTCAATCTATCAAAAAAGTATTTACTGTACACCTGTTATGTGGCATGGTTTTTATAAAGTTTAATCTGAGGTCAAGTACAATGTGTGTTTTTCCTCCCTCCCAGTAGCCATGTTTAATGGGCTCTAGCCAGTATGACTGGAAAATAAACTCTTGCCAAGGATAAAGAAATAGTATGCTTTTAAAGCCAATTTCTCGTTTTCTGCAACAGAAAATTTTCAAAATAGTTTGAGTTCCTTTTCAGCTTCTTCTAGCTATTTGCTACAAATTGTGGATCATCTTTAATATATGCACTTGTACATCTATCCTACTCTAAAGGCAGTAGTAAGACACCAGCCTAAAATAAAGTAGTCTTCCATTGATTCCATATTGTCCTAATAACTAGTCTTGTGATCTTAGACAAGTTATCTATCCTCCCTATAACTCATTTCCTCATTTGCATAATAGAGATAAAAGTAATAGCTTTTTGATGGCTAGATTAGGTAATATGGAGAGAGTTTAGAACAATACCTGGCACTTGATAAGCTCTCAGTATGTGTTTGCTACAATTATTTCTTTATAATGAGGAATAATTAAACAATTATAAAAACAGTGGATAAAGATTAAGACCCCATTTTAAAAACACAACTGAATATTTGAAGTAAGCAGCAATGTTCTGCCTGAAGTAAATCATTCTACTAATCCTCTCTGGACAATAGTTCCATTGAAAATGTGCCCATTTACTATTTTTTAATCCATTTTTTTCATTAATTAAACAAACAAACATTAACTGAGCATCTCCAATGTTGCAGAGAAGATGGAGACTGGTGGAGAGATTCAAAGATTAATAAGGCAGAGGCTCTGTCCTCAAGAAGATAATGGTCTGAAGAGAAATTGGTATTTGCACGGAACTAAATTTCTTTAACTCGTTACCATATTTACAGGTTTACTTTAAAATGTATTAGTGAACATCCTACAATCAATGAGAATGCATAGCAAAGAGCTAAAGGATTATATTTTCCATGTTTTTGTCTGTCAAGAAGTTTCTTTGTGAAGACAAATGTTGATTATAGATTTGGGAAAATCCAAGCTTTTAATGTGTGTTCACAACTCACACACATACATGCACACACACATGCACCCACTACACTTAAAGCATACAGTGTTTTAATTTTAATCTCACATAATCAATAAAATACTCAGCAGAGTTTCACTTCATATAGATGTAATAGGTGATGAAAACCAGTCGAGTATTGAAAGACCAAACAGAAAACTAAAGTTATAAGCATTGCATTTACTCTCTTGGCAATTGCTTGATTTCCCATAGGGTTGTGAAGGAGACTTGGCCTGCAAATACTCTGAGTATTCATGGCCTTACTTAGCTTCTGCAATGCTCTAGGCTTTGTCTGCTATAGAATCCAAAGGAAGAGCACTGTGAAGATGTGAAAATGTTAAAGTAGAGTTCTGTGTAGAAGGTTAGGAGCTTAACCATTAACTAAAAGGACAAACAAACAAAAATCAACAGGAAATTATCCTATTATAATATTCCTTGGGGAAATAGTTCTACCTGCAGCAATCTAACTACTGTCTTTGTTTTTGTTATATTTGTAATAATAACAGTGTAAAAGTTGTATGGCTGTTGACAAAAAGATAGAAATAATCTGGTGTCATGCCACTGACAAATAATTACAGAGGGTCCACATTTTCATGTCATTTGGTTCTATGACCAGAAATCAGATCTAATCTCTTACCTCTGTCAAAAACTGTGCAAGGTTTGAGATTCTTCCCCTACTTTCAAACTTACAAGTTAGCCTGCCAGTTTCATGGGCACAGTTTCAAGATACTATACTCCTGAATTAGAAATACAGTACAATTTTTTATTCACAGCAGTAGCAGTAGCCAAAGTATTATTTTTGCTCTAGTTCTCTGAGTCCCAATTCCCATGGGTCACTGCAAAGAGGGCCAGGTGACACCTATACACATAGTCAGGTATATTACAGGAAAGAAACTCTTTTAAGTTTAAAAAAATGATATCTTTTGTAATGGGAAGAAAATCTGTGAGAACTTTGCCCCAGAAGTGAGTCATTATCTCTGTTATAGTAAAAAGTAAACCAACTTGCCCTTCGCTCTGTAGCTAGACATTATTCTCTTCCAAGGTTGTTTACTATACACAAACGTTCTTAAACAGATAGTCTAAGATAAGGCAGACAGTGTCTTTATTCATGATACGTAGAAATGCAAGAGACCCAGGGAGAATTGTTGAAATAAAAAATGTAAAGCATCAAAACCCAAAATGAGCTAAGCTATAATTATAGTTTCTGTTCTTTGGGGTCAGTTCAACCACTGAACCAAGTTGATTTCCACTCTTTCATAAATTGAAATCTAAAAAATATTTCAACAAGTATTTCCTTTTTTTCCCAGTAGATCTTATCTTGACTTTAGTACCATGAATTTCATGCAGACTACAGTTAGATTTGGTGTTAGAAGTAGGAATGGACATCTTTATTTTCATATTCCTTCCTACCCCAATGATAATGCTAGAATGGAAATAGCTTTGGCCAAAAAATTTTTTGTATGGCTTTATGTGTATGTTTAAGAGAGATAGATAAAGAGTGAAAGCTCTGGATTATTGAAAACAATCAGAATTCATTTCTCCTCCCTGCTCAGATTAACCACTTGATTTTATACACAGCTCACAAGGCAAGAATTAAATACTATATCTCTAACATGTTGAAGTCCACTATAGAGTAAGTGTCTAGTGTCACAGAATATGGAGCTAGTCAAGTGAATAATCAAAGATTCTTTTTTAGAAAAATTAAATGTGTTTCCAATTCCTAACTAAGCATTACCCCTACTAGAAAACCAGGACTTCATTTTCTCTCTCTTTGTATTTCAAGTACCTAACACAAAAATTGAAATATAAGTACTTAATGCAGTGTTGTTGAATAAAACAAAATTTAAAAGATGCCCTGTCAATATTTACATGACCATGTTGACATAAGTTTAAGTGACTTAAGGTATCACCTGAGCTACCAATCATACTATTGAAATAGATTTCACACAAATCTATTTTGACCCTATTAAATGAGACAAACACAGTAATACTGTGTAGAAGGTGCACTGATCTCAAGATGAGAAACTTATTCCTTGCCTTCCAAAAGCTAACATAGCAAGAAGTTAGGAAGAATAAAGCAAGTATATATCAATATTAACAGAAAGCAGAGAAAGCAAACTACTGTAAGAGATTAACGAAGTTTTATGTGAAACATCAATTTCATTCTAATTAGAACTGGCTAAATTAGTAAATATCTGCTTCATGGACTTTGCTAAAGATTAACTGTATTTCTGCTCCACAATGGCTCACTGAAAAAAAAAAAATTATGCGCCCGCAGGCTCCTAAAATCTTCGAAATGACAGAAAAATATAAAACTAAGGCTATGTAGCAAGGAACTTGAGTCAGAGTAGTCAGAATATAATTTTGATTTATTGTTAATCATTTCAAGAGAGGCTGCCATTTAAAAGGTTCCAACTACTTCTACCAGCACAGACAACAAATCATCTTAAATTAGGGGGAAAACACTTGACTATAAGAAATGCTACAGTAGTTGACAAAATTTCTCTTCTTTTCAGCCCAGACCTTAAAATATTTTTTTACAAGTTGGAAAGTTCAGGGTACCAAAAGATAAGAAGACCAGTCAAAAGAATTGTACTACATCTTTATTTCTTATCCAAGGCACTGCCAAAGAATATGTAGACTCTACTCTTGCTACTTTTATCCCTCGTCCAAAGCTTTTAGTTGTCAACCACAGTTATCTGAGACCCTCAACTTGCCTACTTCATGGGAGTCATAAAGGCAACTCAGAGAGGTCTGCCAACAACTCTTAGCCCAGTTTTATGATCAAGTTCAGTGTCACTTTAAAAGTAGGAAGTATTTCCAAACATTTTTACTACCTCCCTGGTGTAGACTATATGATCTTTGTGATAATTCAATTATAATCTTCTTAAATTATTTTAGGCAGATTTAATGGAGCACTGAGTGGAAAGTCAATCTGTTCTTTGACAGAAATTAAACAGTAAGCTGGCATAATTTCTACACAGAGATGTATTTCTCAAAGAATTTTTACAAACATTACATATCACATCCCCTTGTTATAGTATGTATAATAATCCCATCTGTGCAAAGATAAATGCAAAGCTTTACCTAGGAAAAATAATCAGTTTGATAAACTCATTTGTTTCCCATGAGAAAGATGAATTGACTTGTCATCTTATTAAAGAGCCGAGAGATTTTTCTGAAGGTCTCCTATAACACTGCAGATCACTATAGAAGATACTAGTTTGCTGAAGAACACAGTGAAGGAGAATCAGTTCTTCATGCCTATTCCAGGTTGCCCAGTTTAGGCCATAATGCCTCATGACTGCACAATTTCAATAGCCTCCAAACTGGCCTGATGGCCTTCAATTATTCTTCACATGCCAATAATCTTCCATACTGTTGCCAACATTTAATTTCTAAAAATGTAGCTCTAAGAATATTTATCCACTTCAATTTTTCTTTACCACTCACTACTACCTATAGGATGAGTTTAAACTCCTTAGCATGATACATTAGACTCTTATATGACCTCAGCCTAATTCATTTTTCCAGCTACATTCTCCATCATTCCCTACCAAACCCATCAAGCTGAACCACTCATTCCTCCCTGAAAAAAAATTTAAAAATTCAATTCTCTGTTTGTTTTTCAACACTCTTCTGTTTTTGGAAACCGTGGAGTTTGTGCTGAAGATCATTTATCAAGTTATGTGACTTTGTGCCACAAAATGGGACTAGAAAGCAAATACAAGCAAATCAGATGTGAGGATATTTCCAGGGTTGGGTAATGATGAAGCAGGAATTCCAAAAGTTTAAGAATGCGATAACATGATATGGTAACAAGAAGAGTCTAGGTTGACTAGAGAGACAAGTGAAATCTATAAGTGGCTGGATGATTGAGAGAATAGTAAGGCAGCAAAACAACTGATGGTTAAGGGATGGAAAAGAATAGGTTTCATTACAGAAATAAAAGAACTAAAGTTTGAGATAAAAGACATGAGATCTATGAAACTGAGCAGTTCTGGGTGATGACAAGTTTTCAATGTTGAGTGAGAATTGCTGAAATTGAACAGATATCTAAGATTTTTTTAAATTAGAGGTTAAAGGACCATGAAACAATAGTTTTGAAAAGCTCATACATATCAAAGCCAAATGAAGACAGAGGATAGAGGGAAAAGGAAAATCTTGTCTTCACGGCCAAAATCTTCCCTGAATATGAAGGAGTCTTCTAGCAGAGAGGAAAGACATAAACATCATAAAACTAAATGACATAGACCTCAACTCATTGAACAACCTAAAACCAAGCTAAAATACATCTAATTTAATTATTTTAAATAAAATATAGTTTAAGATAATTACCATTTAAAAACACTCTCTCAAAAAAACTGACAGAGTTTATTTGTATTTTTATAGTTGATTAAATAATGAAAGATACATTTTTAAGCAAACACTGGAAAAAAACATCTCCTGGACCAAATACACAAATTGAGAGACTTTAAATTTAATAATAACCATGTAAAATCCCTATAGTGAAAAGAATGCTTGTAATCCATGTTAAGATAACTAATCATTTAACTTTTTGACAAGATTTAAAAGGTAGCAATAAAAATGGCTTGGCAGATTTCAAAAGGGGCTAGAAAGAGAACTCCGGCCTCTGCAGTTTGAGTCAAATTTTTCTTGAGAATTTTTATTAACAGAAGTACTGCTGACACTCAGCACTATTTCATGCTTTAGCTGTGCCCACCCCAGAGACATGAATAGATTTTTATTAGACATATATTAGATAAACTGAAAATATTCCAGGTTGTCTGTCAAAGAAAAGAAAGGTGTCATATATCATTATGCTACGAGAGAAAAATGTTATTTCAGTAGATCCCTTAAAATGTCTATCACTTTAAAACCAGCATTAAAGCCTACACATGAAACCTGATTTTACTATACTACATTTCTGTCTCTACCTTAAAAAGTGAAAAATCAGGAGGAGGAAAAAAAATGATGTAGATGATAGAGGCTCTATTCATCCCTTCTGCAACCAAATCAAAGTTGTGATGGAAACAAGGAGCAAACGACAAGAAAAAATCACCTGGGATCTAGATGAACAAGCCATACAACTAGTGAGAAATCTAAGAAATCACCCTGCAATGGCAGAAGGTAGGACAGGGTGAGGACATGGGGCTGCCCGGTCTGGAGCGGTTGAGTGAGATAGAGGCAGTGGCAGTGGCAGCGGCAGAAGCCTCTTAAAGGGTCCATGTCCCGGAGTGGATTTACCCTGTGATGGACCTGCTCACTCTGAGCACCAGTGCCAATTTGGATGCATGCAGGGGGCACCAGGGACTTACAGGGAGACTTTGTCGAAGTGAAGGCCAAGGCGAGACTCGCTCTATACATAAGTGCGGGCAGTATCCATTGTTCCCTGTTGAGCCCTCCCCACCTCCCAATGCGTGGACACAGACCCACCATAACCCAGATTTCATCAAACTGGATAACAGAGGTAGCTCCACCCAGAGGATCCCCTGAAACTCCGCCTCCCCCAACTCGCCGCTCCACCCAAGCCACATCCAGGTATATCCTCAGCAAGTCAGGTGCTCCTTGCTGAGCGGCGCCTCAACTCCTTGCTGAACAGCATCACAGCTACACCAGCTGGCCTCGGTTTCTGGTGTAGTCTTTTGAGGCAACTATAAGCACAGCATCTGTGGATTCCCTGCTGAATCTTAATGGGTGGCTCCGGAGGGGTAGAGTCTTGGGCTAAATTTGGCCTACAGCTGAACCCCTCTCAGGACTGTGCCACTGGACACCTACTTCACAAATCCACACTAGTAAGACTGGGAGACTTAGGAGCTTTGCTTAGTACATAGAAACAGACATGGAAAGGCAGCCAAAATGGGAAGACAAAGAAGCAGAAACCATATTGAGAGAACAGAACAGAGATCCAGAAATAATGGAGTCAAGTAATCTAACAGATGCAGAGGTCAAAATACTGGTTATAAAGATGCTCGATGAACTTTTGGGAAGTGCAGATAAATTCAGTGAGACTTCAACAAAGAGATAAAAAACATAAAAATGAAAATGGAAATTATAAAAGGGAACCAGTCTGAAATGAAAAACACATTATTTGAGATGGAAGTATATTAATGGAATAAACAAAGGAATAAACAAAGTGAATAAAGAAAAGGATCAAATGACCTATCTAGAGGATGGGAAAGCCAAGGACATTCAATCACAATCGCAAGAAAAAAGATGCCAAGACTATAAAAACAATATAAGGAGCATATGGGACACTATTAAAGGTCGAAATATCCCTCTGATCGGAGTACCTGAAGGAAAACAAGATATTGACAACTGTTTGAAGAAATAATGATGAAAAACTTCCCTAATCTGATGAAAGAAATAGACATAAAATCCCAGGAAGCTCAGAGAATCCCCAAAACCAGGGATCCAAAGAGGCCCACACCAAGACACATCATAATTAAAATGCCAAAGTTTAAATACAAAGAAATAATATTAAAAGCAGCAAGAGAAAAGCAGATAGTTACCTACAAGGCAACACCCATAAGACTGGCAGTTGATTTCTCAAAAGAAGCTATGCAGGATAGAAGGGTTTGGTCCAAAATATTTAACGTGATGAAGACCCAGTATCTACAACCAAGAATACTTTATCCAGCAAAGCTATCATTTAGAATTGAAGGACGGATAAAGAGCTTCCCAGACAAAAATAAGTTTAAGGAATTTATCACCACGAAGCCGGTATTACAAGAAATATTGGATTGACTTCTTTAAGAAGAAAAAACAGGAATAAAGAATGGTAACAACTATATTCCTATCAATATGTACCTCAAATGGAAAAAAATTAAGTGTTCCAACTAAAAGATAGAGTGGACGAATGGATAAGAAAACAAGACTCCTACATACATTGCCTACAAGAGACTCAATTCATATTAAAAGACAAACACAGACTAAAGAAAAGGGATGGAAAAAGATATTGCTTTCATGGACCTAGAAGGTATTTAAGTAAGATAGAGAAAGATAAACACTATATGATTTCACTTATAAGTGGAATCTAAGGAATAAAAAGAACAGACTAATCAAAAACAGACTCACAAATATAGTGGACAATTTGGTGACAGACAGAGCAGTGGGGAGTTTGAGGGGCTGGGAGAATGGGGTGAAGGGTTAAAGAAGTACAAATTAGTAGCTAACGGATGGTCACGGGGATGGGAAGCATGGCATAAGGAACACAATTAGCATTAATACATTGACTAGGTGGAGGGTCAGAGGAGGGAGGGAGCAATTGGGGAGATCATTTTATGAACGAACTACATATATGTCTAACCAATGTACTGTATACTTAAACTAATTAAAATGAATAAATTTAAAAAGTCAAAAAAATTTTAAAAGTGAAAAATCAATTAAAAATCAGGAAGCAAAACAGGTAAAAATAAGAACAACAACTATACATATACAT
>NW_006436298.1:43898189-43920056 GCF_000325575.1 Pteropus alecto
TATATGTAAATTATATATATATATAATTACTTAAGAACTGTCCCTGAATTGAACCTCAAAACCTGGAAGGCAACAGGGAAAAAAATACATTACAAAATGCTTCACTGGTGATATAAGAAACTGAGAAATAAAACAATAAAAGCAATTTGATAATTTCAAATTTTTGAAACCTTTTTTCTGTAAAATAGTGATGATCAAAGTAAGTGACCACCTAATGTTAGAAAATGTGCTGTTTCTGTTTACCATTACATAGTACCAATGAGTAACAAAATTATAGTATTCTCATATCATTTCTCAATAAATAAATTATTATTTAGGGTGTTATATAATTAGAATATTTTAATTTATGCAAAAAGGTATCAACTCAGTGTTTTTATTCCTATTCACTTACGTACTTTTTATTTGTATCTTAAGAAATAGTATGATTTTGATAATCATGCTAAGCAAAATATGCTAAACAGAAAATGTTGAAAACCACATGATTTCACTTATATGTGGGATATAAACCTAAAAGCAACAAACAGGATAAACAGAGTCTCATGGACATGGACAATATACTAGTGGTTACCAGAAGGTGGAAGGGGAAGTGGGGAAAAAAAGAAGAAAAAAAAAGAAAAAGAAACAAAATGGGGAAAAAAAAAAAAAAGAAATAGTATGATTTTCCACAGATGATTAGGGTCCCCTTTGTACATTTAGGTGCTACACGCTTTATCTCACTGGTGCTTCACAATAATCCTCAAAGAAAAACATGAGACGTGATCTTTGGTCTTAATGAGAATCGGGGTAAAAAGTGGAGGCTCTACTATTCATAAGCTGCGAAATTTAGGCTAAGTGTCTTAACCTCTCTGAGCCTCTGTTATTTCCTTTGTACAGTACCTGACTTTGAGGAAATGCTCAATAAATAGTAGTTTGTATTATCATTATTATATAAAACCAGTAAGTGAGACAGGATAGGCAGAAAAGGAGATAAATATCAAGACTAAATGTCAGCAATAGAAATAACAAGTATTGCAGGAGTTTATAGCAAAAGGATAGGCCAGAAACAAGGCAATTCCCCAGAGATGTTTTTCTTGAGATCTTGCTGCTCAATTAGGCTTCAAAGGAAAAAGAAAGCTCATAACAAAGATGAGGGAAGGAGAGTACACTAGGCATTATGAAGGTTGTGGGGCATACATATATGATGCTTTTGGGAACCACTTCAGTGTGACCAGAAGCATGCTCATGGGAGAGATTTGGGACTTGCAATTGAAGCATAATGTAGAAATAATATAGTAGGCTGTAAGTGTCACAGCAAGGAGTTGGGATATATTCAGCCTATGAGAAATTTTAAAAAAAAGTTTTCTAAAGCCAGAATTTTTATACAGGTGCATTTATGTATAGTGTTAATTAATGCACATTGTCAAAAATTATTTAATGAGATTTCTCAAAGTTGAAAATATAAAATAAAGCTTATCTTATCTGGCTCTTAGAAGACTATTAATGCAGTTCACACACCTAGCACATAGTAAGTACTCAACACATGGTTCTTAAATTATATGAATTTTGGTTATTGATAATAATGAAAAATATATGTGTACATAAAATGTCACAGTATAACTCTAAGCATTGTTTCCCAACAGTTTAAACTTCCCTTACTCTAGCAGCCAACAAGGAGGAAAACCTAAATGATTAAAATTCACCTCGTTCTTCTTCTATTGGACATGGTAATGAGCAGTGAAATAGCAAAAAGTGGAAGCAGTGGGTCAGGGGTGAAGCCAGTAAATGACAAAAAAGCAAGTCACAAAAATGAATAATCACTCCCCAAGCAATGTAAGTTGAGTGTGCAGTATTATAGATATGTACCCTTTCAAAAGCACTATAACACTGAAAGTCATTTGCAAACAGCTGTCACTTACATAGTCCTAGAGGGTTCGTATCTCAATTTACCCCAATTGTACTTGTTGCTAATCTATGTTCAACATGGGCCTGGGAGCTTCCCTTAACATCAAGGATATGACTGGGGCACATGATAGTACATCCAGTGTTAAATGTTATTGGGAGGCAGTAAGGAGTAAGTGGATAATCGGATCAGCATGGGAGCCAGAGCCTGACCTCATCATCAACTGATCTTAGAAAAAGTTCCTTCACCACTTTGTGCCTGCTTTTCTAATCTATAAAATGTGAATGATGACGGTGTCTTCCCCTATAGTATAAATTCATACATGTATAATACTTATGAGTGTCAAGACTATGATAAAAGTCAGCAAAGTTAACTATTCTAATAAGCTATTTGAATAAATGATAAAGGCTTTCCAGAGCAAGAAGTAATTACTTCTATACATGACGAGGGTGAGAGTCAGGGAAGGTTTCAAAGCAGAAAAAAAATGGTGAGGCTTGAAGTTTTCTTATAAAGGAAAATGGAGAAAGAGCAATTCAGGCAAGGAAAAGTAGAGCGAGCAAGATCAAGAGACATGGAGGTGCCTGGTGTATTCCAGTGGTAGAGATTAGACTTGTCTTCTGGAAGTGATAGGAAGTAAACCCAGAACCTTGGAGGCTAGAATGTAGGTTAGAAAGGACCCCAAATTCCACACAACTTCAGGCAATTGGAGCTTTTGAATGTTTTTAAGCTTGAGACATGACTAGACATAAGTTTTTGAAAGGACTTGGGCAGCATTTTGAAGGCTCCTTGAACTAAAGATGAGATAACTGTAGCAGCCAGATTCATTTAAAGTCTGTGATTGTACTGCTATCACTGCTAGTTATTTAGGCTATCACTGCTAGTTATTTAAATCCTATGATGTATCCGGCAAGTTTGAGTAATCCGCTCAAAGATAAACACATTTAAATAATCTACCTAAACATCGCTAGTAAGAGGCAGAGGTGAGTCTTCAAAACTCCAGGCCTACTGGGCACCGAAGCCTTTGTTCTTTCCATGTCTCCAATTTGTTCTATGGCATTAATCTAACACAGTCAACAATAAGGACCTAAACGAGGGTGTCAGCAATGTAGATGAAGAATAGATGTTGCTTCCAAAAACATTTGATATTTGAGACTACACATGACTTGACCATGGGGTATATGAAAAGGGAAGTTAGTAAAAGCATTTCTAAATTTCCTAGCATGAGTCATGAGCTTTTGGGAGAAAGAAGAGTGTTTGAGGAAAATGACAACACAGTTAGTTTGAAGATTTGGTGGATTTGAAGTGCCTGTGGGATATCCATTTGGAAAGATCCAATTAGCAGATAGAAATATTGCTTGAAGTTTAGCAAAGAGGTTAGCCTCCCGAGAGACTTATGATATATGAAGCATTGGGTGATAGTTGAGAATAAGATAAGAGGTTTGTAGAGAGGAAACATGTAAAGAGAAAAAGAAGAGCTTTTGTAAAAGGTACTTGATTAAGCTGTTATTCCTTGAAACACCAGCAATTTTAATTCATATAACTTATTCCACTGTGCCAAACTACTGAAATGTTATAAAATTAACAATAGATATTTTTTAGTTCTTGACTATTCTGAGCAGTCAAATGAATTAAGAACATGCGAAGCAATGAACATAGGGGTGCATATATCTTTTCAAATTAATGTTTTCATTTTCTTTGGATAAATACTCAGAAGTGGAATTGCTGGGTCATATGGTAGATCCATTTTTAGTTTTTTGAGGAATCTCCATGCTTTTTTCCATAGTGGCTGCACCAATTTACAGTCCCAAAATCAGCATAGCATTATGTACAATATCCAACATAGGGAAGCAACCTATAATATTATAGAGCAATAAAAAGAATAAAATGTTGCCATTTGTGACAACATGGGTGGACCTAGAGGGTATTTTGCTAAGCGAATTAAGTCAGAAAAGACAAATACCATATGGTTTCACTTACATGTGGAATCTAGACAAACAAACAAACAAAACAAAACAAAAAAAGACTCATAGAAACAAGAGACCAAAGGATGGTTACCAGAGGGGCGGGGTGGGAGGATGGGTGAAAAGGTGGAGGGAGATATAGTCAATAACACTGTGATAAGCTTGCATGCTGACAGATAAGATTATTAGAATTAGTGGGATGATTACATTGTAAGGTATAAAAAACATCAATTGCTATATTGTAGACCTGAAACTAATATAACTAATGTAATATTATATACCAACTATATACTTAATTAAAAAAAAAAAAATTCAAAGCATTGTCTAATTTACCAGGCACCCTCTTACAGAATTCATTGACCAACAAAATCTCTCTACAAAAAAAAAGGCAAGAATTGCAATAGCGATAGATTAAAAATTTGTGATACTAAATAGAGGCTCTGCAAAATTACTTGTAAAGCTGAACAGAATCAGTTCTCCTGATTTCCACTCCAGAGCATGATTCAGTGGAGTGTATACATGTCAATACAATGTGCATCTGTCCCTCCTTGGGACTAAACTGAAACCAAATCAGTTCACACCATTCTATTAATAGCTCTAAAATTATAATTGCTATTTAATTACTACTAAATTGGACTTGGCCTTGATTTCTTGGCAAGTTTTATTTTATTAGTAACATATTGAATTTCTTTCTCTTTTCTTCCTTCTGCCAAACCTCCTTTTCTAAAATGACAATATGCAAATTATTGCTTTTTAAATAAAATTATGGCTACAGTATAAGGCAAATAAGATTATAGTTAAGTATCCTTTTTAAGAAAAAGGATGGTATCATTAAGCATCATAAAAATATAAGAACGGTATAATACCGGTGAAGATCTTTTTCCAAGTACAAATTACCTTTTGCATGGCAAATCAACTTTACTAATACATAATATGTAAATTATGAAAGTAAAATACATCTCATATTTGTGTTTAAATTATATCAAATTTCTGCTCTACAAAACACATTATGTTGCTACCAGCTTCCTTGATAATCATATTCTTATACCCAGTGGAGAGAAAGCATTTCTAATAGCTTAATAAAGAAAAATAAAAATTATGGTATGATTGTGTTTTGGATACCTATGTAAGCAAATGATGCATGCATGTTTACTATTTAAGAGATATTTTAATTGTATTAAAGCATAAAGAATTAAACTGTAACCTTGACTGAACATTCTAACTTTTAGAATTTAGTTTTCTCAACTATAAAATGAAAGAGTTACTCTAAAACAATTTTGAAGTCCTTTCTATTTCTAATATTTTAATATGAAGTGGCCATACAAAGGGCTAGTATAGGGAAAATTTAGACCAAATTTCCAATAGCACTCAAGACTATTCCCAAATGAACAGACCAATGATGTAAAATCAGTGAGCGACTATACAAGGGCAGCTTGATGCCAAGTCACGGAACACCCAGGAAGCTTACTAAACCCAATCTTCTCTGATGTAGATGTAGATATTCTAGAGCTGAACTGCTCACACTTTTTATTCTTTAGTTTCCATAGTCATTACATGTATTAATGAGGCTTGATCTCAGAACAAGTATTTGTCAATCAAGGAATATTTTAACGCATATCTTCATAATTAGAAAAGATAAAGAAGCATTTTCTCTTTTTTTGTATAATCCAAGACAATAAAAAGAAATGTTATAATGTTCTTGCCATTATGCACATTTGGATTTTTATTGTTCCAAAACTAGACACACAGTTGTGGTTTAAAAATTTTAGTATGTTTCCTGTGAGAACATAGGAGTTCTGCTAATAAAACTTTCCTTTTGAGGTCACTGACACATGCAGTTGAAGCACTTGAAAGATAATTCTGTATATGATTTAAGAGACAGAAGAACTAAAATAAGCATATTGAGAAGCACTAGATGCTAAATTACTCACTCAGGTTCTGTAACTAGAAAACTAGAATTAGCTAGTGCCCTGGGCATTGATACATTAAAGTTTTAATATAAAAAGTTCTGCTTATATCTTTGCCCTGATGACTTCTTGTCACTCATTGCTTAAAAAAGGCCATATGGAAAAGCACACCAGGGTATGGGCAATAAGTAATTAACTTCGCCTCACTTAAAACCTTTTATCATACAAGGCAGCAACTCTGTCTTCCAATGACATTAACTTACTTTAAATGAATAATACATGGCAAGGAATGGGTCCCTGAAGTTCAAAAAGAGGATTTGACTCTTTTAGTGCATTGTGCAGACAAGGCAAGGGCAATTTTCATTAAAGTGTTGAGCATATAGTCGTAGACCAATGAGGCACAGAATAATTACACATGTCTCCCAAAAGACAAAAAACATTAATAATGTTACCTCATATATACCTCAAGGATCAGGACTGAAGGAAGTGATTACAGCATATAGCAATTATCTCTAAATGTTCCTGCAAGGGATCTGATTAAATTTTTATGATATTCTGAGAGATCCTTTCCTTTCATGCATTTTGAAAAGATGCTGAGCATATAATGGGTTTATAAAAAGATGAAAATAAAGAGGGAAATGATTTTTATTTCTTTCCATTAAATTATTACATCGGTTTATTGAATATCTAATATATTTCATCATTAAATTCCTTAAAATTGCATTTAAATAACATCTGCTATATTCTCGTAATAGGCACTTATTAAATAAAATCAAACTGAATACTAATTTCAGTTATAGGCTAAAATAGCTATTTTCTGCATTGGCAAATTTAAGTGTATCTTAGACAATGTTTCAAAGACTTCTGTAGAAAGAGATTTTTATAATGTTCACTTTGGAATTTTAGTATATCTAAACAGTTTACAACATAATTCTATTTTTCACTGGGGTTTTGAACAATTATTCAGTAGTTAGATCATGTACTCAAAGGAGCCATTTATTATAAATTCTTATATATTTTAACAGGAAAAAACATTCTACTTTTGGATAATATTTTAATCTAAAAATAATGCACATGAAAAATAATTTAAAATTTTCTACAAGAATATATTTTAATAAAATTCAAATATTTTTAAGGAAAATGTTCTTAAGTATTCTTTGTTGCTTACTATATTTTTTAAGTGGATCATCTGAAATTTCTCAGGTTAAACAATTTCAATTTTAAATTGGATCAACAAAATTTTTGCAAAGGTCTCACTCTTATAAGCTCAGTTGTCTGGATATCTGTACTGGTGCTAACATACTCATCTATCTCTAGAGACAGCTAGCCTACATCTCAGATAAGATACTCTCCTTTCTCTATTCGTACAGCATTATTCACGGTGGCCAGGACATGGAAACAACGGAAGTGTCCTACAATAGATGATTAGATAAAGAAGCTGTGATACATATATATGATGGAATATTACTCATCCATAAGATGCAATACTGCCATTTACGACAACATGGACGGACCCTGAGATAATCCTGCTAAGCGAAATAAGCCAGACAGAAAAAGTTGAAAACCACATGATCTTGCTTATATGTGGGATATAAACCTAAAAGCAACAAACAAACAGGACAGAGACTCATGGACATGGACAATAGACTTGTGGCTACCAGAGATGGGGGTGGATAGATGGAGTAAAAGGGGTCAAATACGCAGTGACAGAAAAAATCAAACTATGGATGGTGAACACACAATGCAATATACATATGCCTTACTGTTGAATTGTACTTGAAACTTACTGGATTTCGTTAACCAATGTCACCATAATAAAAAAAAAATTAAATACATACATACATACATACATACATACATACATACATACATATATACATACATAAAAAGCATATCAAGTGAATCTTTACACAACTCTGAACATTAGGTAAAATCAGTCTGCTGAATTATTAGCAGGGAATTCATCCAAAAAAGTTCTCAAGTGTCACAGACTAAGACTCCCCTAGAGAGCTTGGTTACAGGGATAGTTTTCTGAGTTTTATCCTGAGAGATTTTGATTCAGTAGATGTGGAGTTGGATCCAAGAATTTGCTTTTAATAAGCCCTCAAGTTTCTGGTGGTTTGGAGGGCATAGTTTGAGAAGCACATGTAAAAGGTCAGAACAAACACTTAGGCAACTTATGATATCAGTCTATTAACCAATGATGTCACCCCAACAAATTTAATAAAGAATTCTATTTATATTGTTCACACAATTGCTTAGATTGAGTTGTTGAAGTATTTTAAAATAGGAAAAAAGTTTTGTGTAAATCATGATAACCTATCCAATGCTTATTCTTACATAGATTCGTTTGTCAGAGCCTTCATGCTTGCTTTCTTTTTTCTCTTTCCTCTAATGTGTGTGCGTGTGCACACACACACATATACAATTTATTTATTTTCATTTAAAATTTAGTAAAATCATAAATCTCAAGGTTCAAAATTATTTATATGAAGCTTTGTGGTATAAGAGGAGCAGCTGGCTTTGTATTTGAGCAGCTGACTTCCCCTATTAATCTCAGCTGAAGTGACCTAGAAAATCTAAAATATAAAAATATGCATTGGAAATTAGGAAGGAATACTCATCAAGTCTGAAAACTTCAACGAGCCATTATTAGGTAGTGGGATGATGAAAACAAAGGATTTTATCTAAAAGCATGACAATTTAAATGAATTGAGTAAATTCATGGAAATAGAACTTACAAAAATTGACTTAAGAAAAATATTAAAAATTTAATGTCTTACATCAAATAATTGAATGTATAACTAAATACTTTTCAACAAAGAAAATTACAGGCACTAAAAGCATTACCAATTAATTCGAAAAAATAGTTAAGAAGAAATTAGGTATATCTTACACAATCAATTTCAGAAAAGAACATAAAACCACTTGGATTTATAACACTAGCATGACTTTGATAGCAATCACTGAAATTCACAGCAAGAAAAAAAGTTACAGGCAAATCATTCCCAAGAACATAGATACAAACATCTTAAACAGTGTTTTAGCAAACTGAATCCCACAAGATATAAAATGAGAGAGAGAAAAAAAAGTAACAATGTTGCATTTATTTCAGGAATACAAGGTCATTTTAAAATTTCAAAATTAATATATTTCATAATATCAATATTCTAAGGGGGAAATTTACATGGTCATCCTAACTTAATACCCATGTGTAACAAAAATTAACTAAATTAAGAAGGGAAAGACCATTGTTAATATGGTAAGGATAATCTTTTTTAAAAATCAACATTGTACTAAAAGGAGAACTATTAAAAATTCCCCTGTGTAAAATTGGGAATGAGTGTGATTATAGCTCTTCTAGATTATAGTGAAGGTCCAAACCAATGAGATAAGAAATATAAATGATTGGAAAAGGAGTAAACAAATCTGTAGTTATTCAGATTGATCCAATAGATGATTGTGCACATAGAAAATCTAAAAGAACTCACAGAATGACTATTAGAAGTAATATGTAAATTTAGTATGGCTGTGGATTAAAAGGTCAGTGTTCAAAAAACTGCATTTCTGAACAGCAACGATTGAAATTAAAAAAAATTAAAATGTTATTTTTACAATAGTATTAAAAATAATAAATATCTAGGAATAAATCCAATAAAAAAGGGGATAGATCTCTATAAAACATCAATGAAATTAAAGACCTAAATAAATAGAGTAACATATCATACATGTGAATTTGGATTTAATATTGTAAAGATTTTTATTTCTCTAATTGTGGTATAGATTAAATCCTGTCTCCATAAAAGTCCCAATAAAATAATTGTGGAAATTAACAAGAGTATTTTAAATTCTATATGAATATGCAAGGAACCAAGAGCAGCTCTCCAGGATTTCTCAACCAGAATTCTATGAAAGGATTAAAATCTAATGCCCTAAAACTTCCATTTCAGGAGTTAAGGTCTCTCCTATGCAAGAATGTTACCATACATGAAAGAATGGAGAAAATTATCACTCAAATCATTTTTTATGTTATCTATTCAGATGAAAAACAGTTGAGAAAAGCTTGTGGAAAATTTTGAACAGAAGAATGGATATCACAAAATAAGATTAGCTCTGAAACCACAGGAATTGTGTCAGGTGGGTATTGCAGCAAGAGATAAACAGACTGACTAATGGAATAGAAGAGAATGTTCTGAAATAAGCCTGCACATTTATTGAACTTAATGTATGACAAAGATGCCATTGCAGAATAATAGGAAAAATTATCTTTGAATAAATGTTGTCAGGTTCATTGGATGTCTATCTATGTCTACCTCTATATCTATCTAGAGTTAGATAATGATAGATGATAGATAGATAAATTTTATCCCTACTTTTTTCTGTTCACCAAAACCAATTCCACATGGAAGTGTAGATCTAAAAGTAAAAGATAAAATAATATTTCTAGTAAGTAATGTTAAGAGAATACCTTCATTAACTTAGTATAAAGAGTTTTTAACAGAACTCAGAAATGAATGAATGAAAAATTTAATGAGTTAATAAGCAATATTAAAATTAGGAACACATGTTCATCAAAAAATACCATTAAAAGTGTGAAAATATAAGCCATTAGGTGGAGAAGATATTTGCAATACATACAACTGCAAAAGAATTCTGTAACATATGCAGAGATGTGTATCCCCTTCTAGAAAGGACTCACCCAGGTACTAAACATATGATTAGCTGACTGCTCCAGCTATTAACACTTTCAGAGTCTCCTTCAGCTTTTGAACCAAAGTCATGCTATTTTCAGAGTGATACTGATCAAGAAGTAGCCCAGGTCACAGTCTACTTAGTGAGGCCCTTAACTAATGATTTTTCAAGGTGTTACTCCTAATGAACCTTTTGCATTTTTAACTCTTTCTCAGTGTCTGCTTCCTAGAACACAAACTGTGACAAATTCATGTACAAATTACACAAGGAACTTATAAAAATCAATGATAAAAGGACAACTCATTTTTTAATGAAAAAAAACATGAATAGGCACTTCACAAAATATAATATCCAATAAAAGAAGCTCAGCCTCATTACTCCTCAGGCGAATGCAAGTTAAAACCACAATGATTAACCATTATAATACCAAAATGGCTAAAATTCAAAACACTGAAATACCAAGTGTCAGTGACAATCACTTTGGAAAATTCTTTGGCAATATAGACTGAAACAGAACATACACACATATTATGACTTGGCAATTCCACACTTAGGTATATACCCAAAAGATGTGTGTGTGTGTGTGTGTGTGTGTACTTGTGTATCGAATGTGTGTTTGTGTGTGTGTGTGTATCAAAGACATATAAGACTATATATACAAAAATGTTCTTAGCAAGAATAAGCCTGGAAATGACTGACAAAAAAATCAAGATTTGAATGGATAATTTGCAGTTCATTTATTTAAAGCAATGAAAATAAACAAATTACTTCTACGTACAATAACATGAATAAATTTCACAATGTTAAGTAAAAGAAGCCAGACAGAAAATTGTCATACTATGTGACCTCATTTATATAAAATTTAAAATCAAGAAAAACTAATCAATGTGTTATCAGCTGAAACAGTAATTACCTTTAGGGAAATGTGTGCATGAGGATGAGACATTCTAGGGTGCTGATTTTCTTTTGCCTAATCTGGGTCGTAGTCAAATGGGTATGTTTACTTTGTAAATATCCTTTGAAGTGTACACTAATGATTTGTATACCTTTCTGAATACATTATATATTTCAATTGACAAGTTTATTTTAAAAAATCAAAATACATTTTAAATTATTTAAAAATTTTTGAATCTTATTTAGACTTAGATCCAATTAATTAGCCCCTTCTTGTATTAATTTTGCAGCCAATATGAATGAGCATAATTACTCCACATTATTGTGACTATGAAGTAATTACATTCATAAGTATTGACCATGGAAATTGGTTTAATTGCTTTAAAGTCACATCACACACTGGGGAGGCTATTTAATACAGTTGTGTAAGGAAGTGCTCAAAGAAACTCACAGTGATGGAGATATGTCAAAGGACACAGAAGTAAACTGAAAGAGTTCCGATGGACAAAGTCAAAGTACTTTGAAGAATAAAATAAAGTAGTATTGCAATATAACCAGAAGTATAAAATAAATACCCTTGAATCTATACTGATAAAAATACATGATTTTTAAAAATAAATAAATGGGAGAGGATAACAAATATTTATATGAAAAAATCCAAATAATCTATGTAGATACTCTGTGCTCAAGGAGATGGATCGCCAATCCCCCCGCTCCTTAAGTGTGGACAATACATAGTGATTTGCTTTCATAGTATACTCCAAAGAATATGTATGAAAAAGGGTGGTGGGAAACTAACTTTACAATAAAGATATCTGAATAGCACTACCTCAGTCCGGTGTTCAAGGATAACATCAACAGTGATAAATCATGTTGATAACATGTACTCTTGATATGATTTGACGAAAATAGCATTTTACTTTTGTGGTTTTCCTACCAAAAATCCATAACCCCCAGTCTAATGAAAAAACATCAAACATCTCATTTGGGGGACATTCTATAAAATAACCTGGTCAGTAATCCTCAAAACTGTCAAGGTCATCAAAACCAAGAAAAGTCTAAGGAACTGCCATAGTCAAGAAGAGCCTAAGGATTCATGATGACTTAATGTAATATGGTATTCTGGATGGTATTCCGAATCAGCAAAAGGACATTAGATAAAAATTAAGAATCTGAATAAAATATGGACTTTACTTAATAATAATGTATCAATATTGGTACATGAATTGTGACAAATATACCATATTAAAGTAAAATGCTAATAATAGGGGATACTGGGTATAGAGTCTATGGAAACTCTCTGTACTGTATTTATAATTTTTCTCTAAATAAAAAACTATTCTAAAATAAACTATTTAAAAAGTAAATGGCACACAATGCAATATATGTATGTCTTACTGTTGAATTGTACAGCTGAAACTTACTGGATTTCATTAACCAATGTCACCATGATAAAAATAAGTAAAAATAAAAACAAAAAAAGAGAATAAAAAATAAAAAGCGCAAATGTGATTAGAAAAGCTAGTTTGACTATATACAAATAGTTTTAAAGCAAAAGACATGGCAACTTACACATGAAAGTAAATATTTTTTTCATTTCTCCATTGGTTTTAACCAATTCTCAGTACTTCCAAATATCGCCTATTCCTTCATGGTCATCCTCCTCAGTACTCACCCATAATTATTTTGTTTTCTTTTAAAGCAGGAGTCCCCAACCCCTGGGCTACGAACTGGTACCAGTCGGTGGCCTGTTAGGAACTGGTCTGCATAGCAGGAGGTGAGAGGCAGGTGAGACAGCGAAGCTTCATCTGTATTTGCAGCTGCTCCCTGCATCAGAGCTAGTAGCGTCAGCACGTCAGCTCCACCTCAGATCATCGGGCAGTAGATTCTCAGAGGAGCACCGGTCCCTGGGACCAAATAGGTTGAGGACCGCTGTTTTAAAGGAGTTGATCGGCATTAGTAGTAGGAAAAAAAACCTTATAATTATAAAAAAAAGATCTGGATTTCTGTGCCATCTTTGACACTAGCAAAAAATGTGACCTCAAGCAACTTATTAGTAGGCCCCTATCTCTTCATATTTCTCATCAGTAAAAAGGTTATCTAAACTATATCATACATAGCAAAGCTGTAAAGATTTTAACACAGCTTGTAATCTTGTCTTAACAGTTTTTAAACTAGCGGTTTCATAAATATTGGATAATAAACACTTTTAATGAGAAGCTTATCTTCATTACTACTGTGCTGTACATTTTAATGTTATACAATATTAAATTAAAAGATGTTTTTCCTTCTATCTAGATAGGAATAACCTGACATCAATAACTGTGGGTGCCAGGCTGACTAGGAAAGGAATAGACATCAGAAGACAGTTGATGAAGTATGAGATAATAGACAACTTGATACTGAATCTGAGAGTTAACATACCAGATATAGGTTTGGCTGAATTTGAGAAAATAAAAATAATTCTGGCTTAAACAAAATAATTTTTTTTTCCTTTCATGTAAAATAAATCTAGAAATAGTTAGTCTGGGGCTGGTAAAGCACTCAGAGAGGCGGGGAACCAGTTTCCTTTTATCTTGTTCTTCAATCATCTTCAGCTCGTGCTTTCCTTCTCCAGGTTTAAAAATGGCTGCTGAAGCTCCAGGCATCACATTTGCTGTCAGCTCAAGAAAAAGAAAGAAACAGGGCAATGTCTTCTCTCAACTCCCTTTAAGAACAGTTTTGCACAAACTTTTACTTATATCTTCTTGACAAGAACTTAGTCATTTGGCTAAGATCAGCTATAAGAGAAGCTGGAAAATACATTATTTTTTCTAGATTCACACTTACTACAAATCCTGAATTCTCTCCTTCAGGTGAAGAGAGAAAGCATGTCAGAGATAGGTAACTAGCATCCTCTGTCAGGATTGTTAGTATTAAACATTTTAGATATAGGGCAGTTCTGGATGATGATAATGTCTAGGAATATTAGTTTGCTATAGTGTAGAGATAGAAGATATTGATGTTGAGGAGCTTGGAAATACTTGAGGTGAGGAAGTTGGACCGACACTGAAATCACTCAGGATAATAGTAGGATTTGCAAAGAGTAGATGCTGAACCCAATCCAAAACCCACACTAAAACTTGGGAGAAACCTGAAAGTCAATTAATAACTATATAACCAGAGAGAAGAATCATGGTATAGAGCTAGCAGACTTTTAACATCATCCTTCCAGGCCAGGAGAAATAGAAGTTTAAGTGTGAATAAAGAGCTTTGAGCAATACTGATAGTGAAAAAAAGCATGGTCCCACAGATTTGGGGTTTAATAACAATTCTTGTCATTCACTAGTTTTGTGATTATTGCAAAGGTACAAAACCATCTTGTTTCCTCATTTATGAATTGGGAATAATTCCTACTTCAAAAGTGTATGGTAAATATTAAATGAAAAACATTAAAATATTGCTGAACTCATAGTATATTATTCAAAAAAATCACACACGTGCCCCCCCCATCCTACGGTCTTCAATCCTGTAATGGGAGTAGTTTCTTGTTTTCTTTTGTTTTGTTTTGTTTTTCTAGAAAAATTTAGGATAAAGAATAAGAATACAATGGATTAAAATGCATTAAATAATCTTCAATTACGATGGTTCATATTAGACATAATTTATAACTGTTGTGACCCTTTGTTAAG
Source organism: Pteropus alecto (assembly GCF_000325575.1). Taxonomy (NCBI): domain Eukaryota; kingdom Metazoa; phylum Chordata; class Mammalia; order Chiroptera; family Pteropodidae; genus Pteropus; species Pteropus alecto. The sequence continues at coordinate 43,913,194 of NW_006436298.1, forward strand.
TCATAAATTCAGACCCTTATTTTTCTTAGAACCTGCTATTAGACATTAGGAGAGAGAAGAAGCTGTGAGTGTCAATGCATATATGAAGAATAAGCAAATATCTTCCCAGGGTACTACTTTGCTAAAAGCCTGCCATATGTCCACAATGCACTGAAGCATTAACAGCACATCTCATTTTGTGTCCTTACTTGACAAGCACAACTTAAAGCAACAATGAGCTTGCACGACATGTGCTCGTCTAATTCCCATTACTGTTAATTATATGGACGCAGCAAGAAGACCACATCTCTTCAGAATAAGGCTTACTTTTCAAGACAGAGATTATAAAAGTCAGCTAACTTTCAAAGTAGTGAAGGATTTCTTTCATTTGTTAGTACTTTATACACCTGCAGATATTTTATTTTATAATCTTAACTGTTACTCAGCTGTGGCCACATACCCTATGTGAGCTTTTTAAAAATAACGTCATTTTTAATCTATTGCCTGGCAAAACCTAGCAGCAATTTGTCTTCATAAAGAACCCTTGCCATGCCATTTTCTGAATTGCAGAGTAGAAAAACTGTCTCAAGGCTAAGATGCACCAGTGAAAGGAATGAAATACCAGTGAAAGCAAAAATATATAAAAGATAAAAACCTTTTATATATTTTTATTTGAATTCCACTATGCCATTTTTAAAAGGAGATAAGAACATTTTAAACCAGTTTTCCAGTTTTCCAGATGATTTTCTATTTTGATCTTTTTGAATATACAAGAGAGTATTTATGAAATGCTTTGGCCATAACAACACAATACATGATATTATAGGACACAGTATAAGCACATTTCTTTGTGCATTTTTCCTCAGGATATTTATGATGCAAATGAAAGTTAAAATCTAACAATTTTTTAGTCTTTCACCCTAGATTACATATTTTTAAAGTTTTTAACTTCAGAACATCACAGAGAAAGTATATTTTGATAAAAGAATATATTGCCAAAGCTGTAGACCTTCACATCCTTGCTGTGCTAAACCAAATTGAGCACATTTTTTTCATCAAGAGCTGCCTATATTTTAGAGAAACCCACTTTGTTATGGAATATCTAGTAGTAAAATAAAAAAAAACCTTCATACCACAACATAGAGAGCAAAAAAAGCCAAAACCCAATGTTTGGAGATACATAGTGTTTATACTTACTTTCTTCATCCCTAGTTGACTGAATATACCATTTTATTTTTATCCAAGTCCCAATTCAACTCTCAGTCTCTGAAAATTACTTAATGCTACTATGCTTTTTGCCAAATGATCTTTCAGCAGATCCCCAGCCTGTGGAAATTCTTCTTGAGGTTTTATATTTTCAGTCTCTCTTTTTAAAATTTTATTGTCAGGAGTGTATGAAGCATTTTAATGAAAGGAAAACTCTCTCTGCCAAATGTTGCCTTTAAAGTAAATTTTCATAAAGGTATGTCCTCAAGTGAAGCCTGATCATTACACTCAATTCACAGAGAAGGTAAATAAGTACCACAGAAGGAAGAGGAGAGACACAGGTTCAAGTTAATGCACAGTATGGATTGAGCAACTTTTTTTTTAACCTGGTCCTATTCTCTTTAAATCATACACAATTCCATCTTTGTCCTCTTCAAAATGGAAAACTAGCAAAGATAAAAACACAGGCTTTGTCTTATTTAGCCGGTTAAGACTTTGTACTGTCAACACATGACAGTATAGAAATCTCAATTCAAAAACAGGTTTATTCTGAGTATAAAACTGACCCCAAAACTTCATTTAATTATAGCAGTTGTACCTTTTCTTTGAAAAGTTCAAGATGCACTACTAGGTACCTCAGAGGGCACTCTGACTACTTGGCCCTCCACATCCATCCCAAGTGAGCTTCAGAAGCTGCTAAACCTAGGGTAATTTATGTGTCTAGGAAATGGACACATATGTATACTGGAAATGAGGAAATATCCACCTTTCTTCTACTTCAAACCATTCATTCTTCCCAACCCCAAAAGATCAGAATCAAATGTATTTTTTGGACCAGCTTTAGGACTAGGCCTAGAACTGTCTAGCAAAGCATGCTACCATCCAATAACTAAGAGTCAATTCACCAAGCAGCTTTCATAATTGAAGAAAAAATGTGAATGCAGACAGAGTGAACATGTTGACTCTATCCATATTGCAGGGTAAGCAGAACAAGACTTTCAAGAATAAAGAAAAAGCACTTGTGGACTAGCAAGACATACTTCTTAAACTGTGATTAGTTGTTCCTGTCTTTTTTTAAATAAATTACATCAACACTCAGAAATTGATTGGAGTTAGAAATCAAGCTTCTGGAAAGAGAATAAACAAACCACCGTGAAGATGCCTCATTAAAGGGACAGCCAAGTTACCTGGCTCCAGTCTGGCCCTTTGACTCACATTATTGACCAGCTGCCAAGACTCTCCCTGGAGGATGGCCATTAGGCTGCTGGCTAAATGGCAGGAATTATAATATAAACAGCCTTTTCTGTATATTTCTTCCGTACCTCTTTAACAACCCTAGAGTGTTAACTTATTGAGAAACAAGAAACAATAAAAATAAAAAGGAAAAAGTTTAAAAAATCAATGTGATTTCTAGACAAAGAATTTATATTACATTCAAATAAGCACATTTACAGGAAAAAAACTAATTTTTTTCTACATTTGTATGAAATAAAATTTGTCACACAAATTTATCCATTATATCTACCTATTAGGTATTACTCTTTCCTTTAAAAATAAGCATTTACTAGCTGAAATTCATAAACCACATGTAAATGTCTAGGCAAAAATGTACTTTATGTGTGTGTGTCTCCTAATTCTGACAGTGGCACCAATCATCCAAATTCAAAGCCTTGAAGTCATTTTGGCCAGTTCATTCATTTTGGCTAGTTCATTCATCCTTATATATAACGCTGGCCCTCCTTCCATTAGCAATGGAGTTATTCTCATTCAGACTGTTCTCAGGTCCAGTAACAGCCTTCACTGCAACTTCTCTGACTCTGATAACTCTCTGCAAAAATGCATCATGCACATTCTTGAGAGTAATCTTTCCATGTCCTGCTTCTGGTTATATCCCCTGCTCAAATGGCTTCAACAGTTCCTGAAAGCCTATAAAATAAAGTCCAAGTATGTTGGTAAGTATTCAAGGAAGGCATTCAAGTCCGTCCACAATCTGATCTGAACTCAACTTCTCCCATACTTTTTCCCATTGCTCCCCTTCAGATCATACTATGATTGAAATGATTAGGTGGCTCTTTTGGATCTGTTCTGCAAACCCCTGTTTTACTTGTCAAATCCACTGTATTCACTGCCTGAGATGCTTCTCTTCCTATAGTCAGCCTCCTCAACGAAGCCATAAATTCTTTGCCGCCTGGCCTTCCTCAGGTCTCCAGATTCCATCTCCTCAGGAAAGTCTTTGTTGAAAACCAAAATAGGTTAGCTCTTCTGTTTCTTGCTCTCCTGATATTTATATTTCTCCTTTGTGGTGCCCATAGCATGCATAATTAATTAAATATTTGCATAATTGTCTAATTCTGTTTCTGCTACAAGACAGCAAGCACCATAAGTGTAAAACCTGGTATCCACTTATTCTCTGTATTCCCAGCCCCTAGGGTTGCAAAATCATTCGTGTTTCTTACCTATTTGCAGTTTTTCTGTTCCTGTACTAGAGTAGTTCTCAAACAAAATGTGCACTGCAGCAGCATGTCATGATGGTGTGTGTACACATCTTATCTGCAGTCTTCTTGCCTTATTCACCTCTGTCTCTATGATGGCACCTTGCACAAATCTGTGCAGCTGGTATTCAGTTAATGTTTAATCTAATGAGTGGAAAAAACATTGAATAAATGTTTTTTTTCACACTGTAAAACCTACATGTAAAAACTGACCTTTGGCAGATTGGGATTAATAGCTCTGATTTCACATAATCAGTATAAATTCTTGTCTAAGTGAGAATAAATGAAGTTTCTACCATTTCATTAAAGGGCAGGTCTTAAACCCTGAACTTCTCTAATCACTTCAAAATAAATTCATTTTTATGTTTATTGTGTTTACCCTGCAAATCGAGTTTATTTTGTATTTGTATAGTTCAAATTCCATTCAAAATCTATTAAACTGTCTCTTCCTATTTATATGTACCAGACTTCTTCACATAGGAATATATCAGTAGGCTAAAAGACCAAATTTTTTCAGCAACATGAAATATTGCTATCCTTGTGGATCTCCCCATGTCAAATTCATCCAACCAGCTTTTCTTAGGGTCAACAATTTCCATAGTAGCTCCAGAATTTCTGTATGGAAATAGAGTAATATGGTTGAGTATAGCTAGGAAATTTGTCTTGAAGGTACAATTTCATAATAGGTGTGCTATTTTTACTTAAACTCTTTGTGCATGGAGCAGCTAGGATGGAAGCTGATATAGATTATAGAGAACATAATCCTACACCAATAATAACTGATGGCACCACAGGTCAGGTCAAGAAAAACCTAATATTACTATAGTTAGAGATAATTTTTCATGTTGCTTTAAAAGCAAAAATTAAGCAACCATTCCCACCCCCCCCCAACTTTATTGAGGAATAATTGACAGATATTATTTTATATATGTAAAGTGGACAACATGGTAATTTGTTATACATATACATTGTGGGATGATTACTAAGAGTGAGAAAAATTAACACATTCATCACCTTACATAGTCAACCTTTTTTTGAGTGTGGTAAGAATGCTTAAGATCTACTCTCAGCAACTTTCGAATATACTATACCACATTATTAACTATAGTCACCATGCTGTATTTTAGATCCTCAGAACTTATTATCCTAATAACTGGAAGTTCATACCCTTTGACCCACATCTCCCCATTTTCCCTTCTCTCCCAGCCTCTGGCAATCATCATTCTATTCTCTGTTTCTATAAAACTAACTTTTTTTTCTTCAGATTACATATATAAATTGACACTATACAGTATTTATCTTCCTCTGACTTATTCCACTTAGCATAATGCCTTCCAGGTTCATCCATGTGTCACAAACGATAAAAGGATTTCTTTTTTATGGCTTAATAATATTCCGTCACACACACACACTCAAACACAGCCGTCCCCCTTTATCTGCAAGAGATATATTCAAAGACTCTCAGTGAATGTCTAAAACCAAAGATAGTACCAAATCTTATATACTCTATGTTTTTTCCTATACATACGTACCTATGATAGACAACTGTAACAATAATGAAACATAACAATTATAAAAATATACTGTAATAAAAGTAATGTGAATATGGTCTCTCTCTCTCTCTCTCTCTCATAACTGATCTGATAACTGAGCTACTAAGTGACTAATGGGTAGGTAACATATACAATGTGGATATGCTAGACAAAGAGACGATTCATGTCCCGGGTAAGGAAGAGTGGGATGACCAAGACTTCATCATGTTACTCAGAGTGGCACATAATTCAAAACTTATGAATTGTTTATTTCTGGAATGTTCCATTTAATATTTTCAGACTACGGCTGTCTGCAGGTAGCTGAAACCACAGAAAGCAAAACCACAGATAAGGGAAACTACTGTACCATATTATCTTTTTTCATTCATTTGTCAAAAGACATTTAGTTTGTGTCAATATTTGATTATTCACTATATTTAATGACTTATATAGTCAATGGCCTATTGTGAATGCTGCAATGAACATGGGTATGCAGATATTTTGAAAAGATACTAAATTCATTTCCTTCAGAGGCAAACATTTTTCATTCTTTTCCAATCAACGACCTTGTAAAGGGGGTAGTATACTTATTAATAAGGAACTAGGTACTCTATTACATTGGGTGAAAATGTCATTTATACAAAGTTTGATTCAAAATAATTTTCATTAACAATGATTGTTTGAGTATCCAAGTGTGAAACAGTATCTACTACAGATAAAATCTCAGAACTATCTTCTCTTACAAATGAATGAAAGTCTACTTTATTTGGAGAAGTAGTGCTTTCCCAATCTATATTAATAAGTGTTATACAGTAAATCATCTTAAAAATACACATTTTTTTCTCATTCTTGGCCAATTAATAAAAACCTTTGTAAAAGAAAAAGAAAATTTAGCCAGTGCTGTTTGCATTCACTAACAACTGCTGAGCCAAACTAAGTCAGGGAAGAGCAGGAAGAGCTCAGCAAAGATATAGCACATGTCCTGATCACTGTGATTATCTTTCTGATCCTTCCATCCTTCACCTGCCTCTACAACCAGATGGTCCAAAACAGATTTTCCAAATTAGAAAATATGTGCGTTCTATTCAAGATCATTAGAAAATATGTGCGTTCTATTCAAGAAAATATGTGCGTTCTATTCAAGATCATTTTTTAATTAATATGTTTATTTTGATAAAATCTAAAAGTTTTATACATAAACACATTCTGTATACCTGCCTTATACTTGAGTGAAGCTTCATTATTTCACACTCATTTCATTTGTCATTATCATCACAGAGAAACCAAAAAGCTCACTTTATTTGTTGAGGCTAATGATGAAAGTACAGATGTGGGGAGTTCTGGTCAAAATAGCAGAACAAGAAAATGCCATGCTTACCTCCTCCCACAACCACATCAAAATTACAGCTAAATTATAGAACAATCAACCTGGAGAACCAGCTGAAGATTAGTTGAACATAAGTCCTATAAGTGACAACATAAAGAAGCCACACTGAGACTTGAAGGAAGGGCAGAGAATCAAAACGAGCTGGCCTTACACCCACATGTGGTGGTTGAGAATCGGGAGGGATATCTCAGTTGCAGAGGTCACCCTGGAGAAGCGAGGGGTCACAGCCCTGGGAAGAGGAGGCCCCACAACATCTGGCTGTGAAAT
>NW_006436298.1:43920069-43936896 GCF_000325575.1 Pteropus alecto
ATTCCATCCATCCAGGAGAGCCGGAGGCTACTGGAAACCCAAGCACCCTCTTATAGGGCCTGGACACAGACCCACATACTTGCAGGCACTCAGCCTGTGCTCTGGCAAAGGGACAGTGGCTCAGGAGATGCCAGAGACAAACAATGAGAAACTGAGTCATGTGGCTTCTGGAGAGGGCTGAAAGGACAGCTGCCATTGTCCCTGTGTTGAGCTCTGCTCCTACACAGCTGGCAGGCAGTCTTCATCTTTCTTGTGTTGAGCCCTCCTGCAACACGAACGGATCTGCATTAGCCTCCACACGTTCCCCCCTGATAATTCTTCAGACCATGCCCCACTCAATCTGCATACCACCCAAGGCACTTGGGGTGGCTTGGCTCATGCTACAGTCTTTCTTAAAAAATTCAAACTTCTAAAGGCCTGAAGCAAGTGGTGGCTGGCCTTGGTGTTCCCTTTTGCAGGGTAGCCCCAGGCTTAGCGCTGGCACCAAATCTGAATGAATCTGTGTTAACATGGTAAACACCACTCGCCCCATTCTGGTGACTCCCTAAAACAGATATAAAGGAAGATATTGACATTTGGTCTAAATGACGCATTAGACCAAATGGATTTAATTGATATTTTTAGAGCATTTTACCCCAAAGCAGTAAAATATACATTCTTTTCAATTGCACATGGAACATTTTCCAAGATAGACCACATGTCAGGCCACAAAGTAAGTCTCAGTAAATTCAAAAAGACTGAAATCATATCAAGCATCTTCTCTGACCACAGTGGTATAAAACTAGAAATCAATTACCGAAAAAAAAAAAAACAACAAAAAACTGAAAAACACACAAATACATAAAGGCTAAATAACATGCTACAAAACAACGAATGGGTTAATGATGAGATCAAGGAAGAAATCGAAAAATATCGTGAGACAAATGAAAATGAAAACACAATGACCCAAACCTATGGGATACAGCCAAATCAGTCCTAAGAGGGAAATTCATAGCAATAGAGGCCTACCTCAAGAAACAAGAAAAACATCAAATAAACAATCAAATCTTACACCTGAAGGAACTAGAAAAAGAACAACAAACAAAGCCCAAAGTGAATAGAAAGAAGAAAATCATAAAGATAAGAATGGAGAGTCTAAAAAAAACAATACAAAACATCAATGAAACCAAGAGTTGGTTCTTTGAAAAGATAAACCTTAATAAACCTTAAATTAGACTCATCAAGAAAAAAAGAGATAGGACCCAAATAAATAAAATCATAAATGAAAATGGAGAAATGACAACTGACACCACAGAAATACAAAGGATTATGAGAAAATACTACAAACAATTTTATGCCAACAATATGGACAATCGGGATTAAATGGATACATTTCTAGAAATGTACAATCTTCCAAGACTGAATCAAGGAAAAATAGAAAATCTGAATAGGCTGATTACTACTAACGAAATTGAATCAGTAGTCAAAAAACTCCAACAAACAAAAGTCCTAGACCACAAGAATTAACATCTATCTTTCTCAAACTATTCCAAAAAATACAAGAGGAGGAAAGGCTTCCAAGCTCATTTTTATGAGGCCACCATTACCCTGATTCCAAAGGCAGACAAAGATATGACAAGAAAGAAAATTGTAGGTCAATACCCCTGATGAACAAAGATGCAAAAATACTCAACAAAATATCAGTAAACCAAATTCAGCAATACATTAAAAAGATCATATGCCATAATCAAATGGGATTTATTCCTGGGATGCAAGGTTAGTTCAATATCTGCAAAGCAATTAATGTGATACTTCACATAAACAAAACGAAAAATAAGTCATATGATCATATCAATAGATGCAGAAAAAGCATTTGACAAAATCCAGCATCCATTTATGATAAAAATCCTCATTAAAATGAGAATGGAGGGAACAAACCTCATCATAATAAAGGCCATATATGATAAACACACATCATACTAATATAGTCAAAAATAAAAAGCTAAAAGACAAGGATGTTCACTTTCACTGCTTTTATTCAATGTAGTATCAGAAGTCCTAGCTACAGCAATCAGACAATCAATCAATCAATCAATCAATAAATAGGTATCCAAATTGGAAGGAAAGAAGTAAAAAGGTCATTATCTGCAAATGACATGATACTATATAGAGAGAACTCTAATGATTCTACCAAAACACTGTTAGAACTGATAAACAATTTCAGTAAAGTAGCAGTATACGAAATTAATATTCAGAAATCAGTTGCATTTTTATACACCAATAACAAACTATCAGAAAGAGAAATTAAGAAAACAATCTCATTTATAATTGCATCAAAAAAATACCTAGGAATAAATTTAACCAAGGAGTTAAAAGACCTGTATTTGGAAAATTATAAGATGCTGAAGAAAGAATTTGAAGAAAATACAAATAAATGGAAGCATATACCATGCACATGGATAGGAAGAATTAACAACCTACTGAATAGGAGAAGATATTTGCCAATGATACATCCGATAAGGGATTAATGTTCAAAATTTATAAAGAACTCATATAACGAAACTAAGAAAACTCCAAACAATCCAATTAAAAAAATAGGCAGAGGACCTCAATAGACATTCTCCAAAGAGAACATACAGATGGCCAGCAGATATATGAAAAGATGCTCAATATTATTAATCATCAGAGAAGTGGAAATTAAAAGCACAATGACCTATCCGCTCATACCTGTCAGAACAGCTATCATCAATAAACCAAAAAGCAGCAAGTGTTAGTGAGGATGCAAAGAAAAGGGAACTTTTGTGCACTTTTGGTGTGATTGCAAATTGGTGCAGCCAGTATGGAAAACACTATGGAGGTTCCTCAAAAAATTAAAAGTAGAAATACCTTATGACCCAGCAATTGTACTTCTGGGTATTTATCCAAAGAAATCCAAAACATTTACTTAAAAGCACATATGTACCCCTATGTTCACTGCAGTGCTATTTACAATAGCCAAGATATAGAAGCAACCTAGGTATCCATCGATAGATAAAGAAGTGGTACATATATACAATGGGATATTACTTAGCCATTAAAAAAGGAAATCTTACCATTTCCAACAACATGGGTGGACCTAGAGGGTATTATGCTAAGTGAAAGGTCAGAGAAAAACAAATAGCATATGATTTTACTTATATGTGGAATTTAAAGAATAAAATAAATGAACAAACAAAATAGAAACAGACTCATAGACACAAACTGATGGTTCCCAGATGGGAGTGTGTTGGGGAGCTGAGTGAAAAAGGTGAAGAGATTAAGAAGTACAAATTGGCAGTTACAAAACAGTCACAAGTATGTAAAGTACAACATTGAGAATATAGTCAATAATGTAATAACTATGTGTGGTGCCAGGAGGGTACTAGATTTATCAGGAGGATCACTTTGTTAATTATGTAAATGTCTAAATACTATACTATACACCTGAAACTAAAATAAAATAATATCGAATGTCAACTGTACTTGAAAAAAAGCACAGATGTGGACTTAACATACAAATAATATTTTCATGCCAAATAAATGTTTGATTGATATCACTAAATATTCTCAAAATAATGGTTATGAAGCTGTTTCAATGAAGAAAAGTGAAGGAAATTTTGAGTTATCCTTGTGCATATGATGGTATAGGTATGTCAGACTTAAAAAAACCTGCCTTGTATCAGCTGGTTTCATATTTATATTTTGAACAATAATTCAATTTCAGCAAACGAGATCATCTGTCACAGGAAAATGCTTTAAAATAGTTTTGCTTGCATGTGATTGGTAAGATTATTTTAGAGATAAAGGGAGGAGTGGGTTGTATGATGATTATGGTGATATAACTACTCTCCACCCAGCAACCAGTTGACAGCATCACTGGCAGGACACAGACACACATTATTACATGTAATTTTTCATGTTTTTTAAACCAAGATACAAAAATTTGTCACCATTTTTCTATTCTTCCCCATTCAACAACCTTATAAAAGGGGGTAGTATATTTATTAATAAGCACGAAATTATTAAATATTAAAAAATATTGAAAATGACAAATAAAAGGGATTTTAAACTACACTGAGGAGGGGTATGACCATTCGTTTTCATTTCAAAGAAGCCACACATTTCTTAACTTTGAGAAATATTGTTCTTACCTGCCCAGCTTCTTTTGTCCTGTCATTAGTAATAGCATTCCACTCTTCCCTTGAAAGACACTCCTCTGTTTCACATGCTTCTAGAACTTAAATCGTGCTGCTGCTGCTGCTTTCCTTATTCAAGGTATGGGCTCATGACTCACATTAGAGCAATCAGATTCTCTCTTCCAGGGATCTGAATACTGGGTGGAGACACATAAAGGTAGAAGACAGAATTAAGGTACTTCCAACGAAAATGTCTAAGTCTTCACTACTGAAACCCCTGTAACTATGGTTGGTTTCTCTTCTTTTCTGAATCCTTGTTGCTGATCTTATCATTTTATATTATGCTTTATTCTTCCTATAAATTTCTTTCCTATACTTTTCTATCTTTGTTTAAGTTAATCAAAGTCAGTTTCTATTGGTCATCATCAAGAATCCTAACTGATATACTGATCTAACAAAAGTAATCCAAACTCACAGAAACATCAAAGAAGACAAAAAAGCACTCGAAAGTTTAGAAGATGTTGGAGAAGAGGAAAAGAAAGGAAGATTGTAAATGATCTTTTCTTCCTTTCTCTGACTGACGTTGAATTCAACTTATTAATACATTTTAAAATTAGCATGTATTTAGCTCTATAATGTATTACACATGACTAAACGTTCCTTGAAAGCAAAAACTAAATTTTACTAATGTGGTATCTATTATCTCACAAAATGCTTGGCCCACACACAGGTAGACAATAAATATGTTTCTAATTGATGAAAGTTTTATAGATATAACACTAGGTCTATAAACAAAGTTTTTTAAATTCATGGAGTTTATTTTCTGACTTAAAGGAGCTTGTTGTAAAGTGAAGGAAATAAAGAGAGACACAGAGAATTTTCCAGTTACTAGAGAATGATCTTCAGAAAGGTCATTATACTGTCATGAACATCCTTCACTTTACCGCAAGCTCCTTTAAGTCAGAAAATAGTTTTTCCTTTGTATCTCCAGAATCCTAAGTACTTGGTATATAGTTTTCACTATATTAATTTCACTATAGTAATTGTTTGGTATAGTAAGTTAATGTATATTGAAACTAGATATATCACTCTAGAAATATCATGATATAAATTAAATGTGACTTGAATTCGAAGACACTTTTTATATTCTATTCTATTCTAGTTCACACCTAATATTCTATCCAAACTATCTGTATTATTTAACTTCCTCCTTAAGGCTATCAAATAAGTCATGAAGCAACATCAGTTCAATTCTCTAACAATATACGAGGTCTGTTGAGGTCTAAGGCGAGAACCACTGAATATTAACTTAATTGGTAGCACCAATTCTCTCAGGAGTACTGTCAGTATCAACATCTTTATTAAGATATTTTAAGTCTTTTTTGCTGCTGAAGCATATGATACAGAAATCACTTTAAGATGTGCTTTGTATATTGTCTATATTTGTGGTTATATTCATTTTTTCATATGTTTCTTAAAATGTATCAGAAAAATTAGTGTTTTTAGGAATTAAATATATTTTTCTCTAACATTTGTGGGCAGTTGTGAATTTGAGGAGAGGTGTGAAAGCAGCAAATCTGATTGTACATATGCAAAACGGTAAGGTCTAGAATGAACAAGTAAGGGTACAATGAGTCATCACTTTATAACAGAATTTAATTGACCATTACAACTCAAAATGTCACTGGGTTGTCACCTAAGGAAACTCATGGCCATCAATTTGAAAATAATAAGCTCATTTTTTCCTTTTCTCAACAATATAAAAAAATGTTGTTACAAAAAATTACATCGTCACCCTTGGCTTTCACAGCTCTGATAGCTATTCTCTTGGCTCCCCACCAAGAGAGCTTGTTTTTCAGGATAGTTAAATGCTTTAGACTCACTGCTAATGAATTTTTTTTCAATATGATATTAATAATCTTAACTAGGCATCTCTTCAATTACTTACATATCAATTTTATATATTCTTAAATCATGTCATCAGTTTTAGTTTACTTCATTTTCATTATTATTATATTATTTAAAATAATAGCTTTTTGCAGCATGCTTACTGTGTCCCTACCACTATGCTAAGACTTTATGGAAATTATTTCATTTAATCCCTACAACAGTCAAATTAAATTGGTGATGTTATTATTTTCATTTTATAGATGAGTAAACTGAGACAGAGAGAACTGCTTGATCTGATGAGTGGCAGAATCTGAGCCTTTCCCAGATCTGTCTGATTCCTGAACTCACACTCTTGGCCACAGACTTATACTGCTTCAATAAAGAAAGTGACCATACCATTCGAAATCTCATTTTAATGACTGTTATTATCCATAAAGTATTCATCTTATTTTATTGTAAGTTAGATTACAAACAGGAAAATGAAATTCCTGAAATGCAGAAAGGAGATAGCTTTAATGAGCAAAACTACTGTAAAAATCTTGATCTTTTCAGAGTATTACCATTAGCAATTTACACCATAAAATCTTACACCAAAGAGCAAATTACATCATAAAATCCTGTACCAAAGATCAGAGCTAGTTTTTCTATTCAACTCAGCTTATTTAAGTAGATGCTTTATTAAAACATACATGTATAATAATTACTGAACATTAATTTCTAAATTATAGACACTAATGTATTGTTTAGAGCAGAAAAAAGAATCTCATACTCAAGATATAATCGCAGTAAAATCTTTAAGTTTCAAACATTAATGTCCATTGTACAATACATCCTAAATCTTTTAAATCATACACAATATTTCCAATGGGCTTCCCTTGAGTCTCTATTTCATAGGGGTTTTTTTTAGATTGCACTACATCAAAAGCATTTTTAATTACACTCCCAAGGACTTTCGAATTCTATCTAGCTACATATTTAGAACTTAGAGAATACAACCTCAGTTATTTGTACAGTATCTATACTTACCCAAATCTTCTCACATCTACAGAAATGCAAAATTAAGAACTATGAAAATCTGGCTTGCATAAAAACCCCATGAAATTTATTTGAGGTGGCAATACTAGGAACCATATTGTTTACTTAACAACAACTTAAATGGCCATTTTCCCCATTTTGAATAGCTCTATCTCTTTTTTTTTTCTTATTCTTATTTCTGCTCATCAATAGTTAAATATGCCACTAGTGTTAGCAGGCAAGATTTTGCATTCAGGATTTCCACAAGATAACATACATTTTTGTGAGATCATTCCCCATTTGTCTATACCATTGTATATTAATTTATATCTTATCTAACATATAATTTTTTAAACAGAAATTTAAAGTAGTTTATCTACATTTGTCTAAAATTTCTGTACACTGAAATCTATGATTCCAACTGGTTGATTCTTTTACCAGGTTTTAGTAGCTCCACAATTGCTGGACACCAAGACTGTAGACTTGTAGGGGACTTTACTCAGAGGCTAGAGATATGTCCAAATGAATTCATTTCCCCATAATATAATAACTCATAACTTAATAGTCATTCCCAAAATGTGGTACACTTAACACTAATTACTCAATATGGTTTAGTTAGTACACAGATAAACATTTTTAATTTTAATGATAATGTGTTTATTAAATATATAAAAACATATTACTAATATATCAAAACAATGATACTATTATAAGAATAAGGCTAAAATAGTATTTTTAAGAGTTATCATAACAGAAAATATTAAGTAAATAATAGAAGGGGTGGTACATAGACAAAGCAAAACTGACGAAAATTCTATAAGAATTACCTGTTTGAAAAATAGTAATATAATTTCAAAATAATTTAAAGTTGACTATAATCTCAAAAGAAGCATCAAAATTAAGCCAATCTAAATTACTATATTTAATTTATACTCGTCAGTGAACTTTTTTAAAAAAGAATAATTAGGTTCCATATTAGAGGATAATATCTCCAGGCATGTCTCAATGCTAATGTCTTATTCAATGTGACATTAGAAGCATTAACTTTTACAAATGAAGCCAAGAAATAAAATGTGCTGCATTTTAAATAATGTATAATATTTATAAATTTTTCTCATACTCAAATATGTGCTTTACTCTTATAAGGACACTAAATACCAAGGGCCTGAAAAGATTTGCAAGTGCTTCTTACAAGGTTTTTTTGGAAATTTATTTGAGGTGGCAATACTAGGAACCATGTAAAATAAAGTAAAAGTGAAAGTGAGGTAGATTCCACTCCTGATGCTACAGAGTAATAAGAATGTAAAGAAAAGTAGGTTCCACTTAATAAGAGCAAAACACAACATGGTAGAATATCTGAAAGTCTGATTAGGTAAAGTTTAGAATTTTATCTATTCTTAGCTCCCTCAAATTGTGTCAATTTGTGGCTTTTTTATTTACTAGAGGGAAATTAAATAAAGTTAATTCTCAAAAATAAAATTCTTAAGTAAAATATAAATTATTTCTTTTGTTTTTATTTTGGATATAAGTTTCCCATTTGAGCTATTATTTTTAGAAAAAAATGCCAAATTATAAATACTATAAATATAAATTAAATATAGACCACATTAGAGTATTTTAGATACAAGTGCTTCAATGCCAGAAGTCAATAATAACATAATTCAGAAGCAAGTAACACATACATGATTCTCTACATAAAATTTATATAATTTAATGCATGTAAATGATATTTCAATAAACAAAACTGCGTGGGAAAAATTATAGGAAGAAATATATTAAAACTGGTAGGAGAATTACCGAATTAGCCAACTCGGTAATGGTGAGTGCTGAGTGAATACTATTTCATGAAAGTAATCCAAAAATAACAAATTATACTTTAAAAAGCATTGTCATAAAAATTGTGACAGTAGCTTCAGGGCAAATTAGGGAGCTGGACCACAAGTACTTTAGTTAGCTTGTAAGATTAATCAAATGTATGTCTGGTAAAACTAAAATGTACAGCTTCAATACAGCAAAGGGATTGGCAAAGTCGCTGAGGCTAATAGTTAAAGATATACAACATGTACATACAACAACAGTCATCATCAGAAATCATTATCTTGATCTCCCTCTCTACTGTCCACCAGAGAAAGAGAAGGTGGGAGGGGCTGAAGACAAAAATTCTATTTGCCTTCAATTTATAAAAGTAAGGTTTGGATTCATTCTTCAGATTCACTCATTCTTAACACTGTAAAATTTTATTGATAAATATATGTATTCCTCCTCCTCACATCATTATTTCAGTTGCCTTTTCTATCTTTTCCTTCTTCCCTTCTGACTCTCTCCCCTTCCCTGCCCGCTTCTCTCCCTCTCCCTCCTCCTTCCCCTCTTCCTCTCCTCCCTTTGTTCTCCTTCCTTCCTTTCCTTCCTTCCTTCCTTCCTTCCTTTCCTTCCTTCCTTCCTTCCTTCCTTCCTTCCTTCCTTCCTTCTTTCCTTCCTTCCTTCCTTTTCCTTCCTTCCTTCCTTCCTTCTTTCCTTCCTTCCTTCCGTCCTTCCTCCCTCCCTCCCTCCCTCCCTTCCTTCCTACCTCTCTTTCTTTCTATTCCTCTCTCCCTCTCTCTCTCCTTCTCTGTTTCTTGTTTCTTTTGACTAAATTCAATTATTTATTGAATACTGTTCTTAACTATCATGATCACCAGTACCCTTACAAGGCCTCCTCGGTATTATATTTCTTGTTATATTATATCTGCTTCATCAGTTATTCCTAGCCTCATTCATTTATTCACTTCAACCAAGCATCCAGGTGTTAGCTGCACACAGATTTATCCATGAAGTGTAACAGTGTTATATGTGACCATAACTTATAATTTAAAATGATAGTGTTCGATAAATTTTTTGTTTCTTACTCTTTTCATTCAAATTATATTTATTGATGTCTATGTTGCTATAGAATCTATGTTCACTCCTTCAGTCCTCTAACTAGTATTCCAACGTATACATATGACACTTTTATGGCATTCAATATCCCTAGCAGCAATCAATCTTCCTGGGAGTTAAAAATATTAACAATCTGAAGTTTTTATTGCTGTGGTTTAACCATACAACCTGCTGATTCTAAAATAATTTATTCTTTCTAACTCTTCTACCCCTTAAACCTATATCAAATTAAAGCACTTTGGTTTTTGAAAGTGAGAAAGGTATACATAATGAATAAATAAATCGTGTAGTTAATCTTTCACAACTAACCTTTAGCAGAGAAAGGCTGTCAAATTATCTTTTTCTCATACATTTTATCACTGTCCTTTATCTTCTGGAAAAAAATGGAGAGATATCTTAATTGAGATAGCTTTGCATGACATATATTTGATGAGTTCCTAAGGATATATATGAAATGTCAAAGAAATATTGCCACTGGACATTTTAGTACCTTAATGAGATATTTTTTCTTTTCTTTCTCCTGTTCTATTACCTTTTCTCTTATGGACCCCAATGGTTTATTACTTTGTCGATAATAGATGTCACCAATGTGACTATAAAATCTCTAGACTAAAATTTAAGTTCTTTATTTTGATGATAAAAGTGTCAAAAATTAATTTTAACAAAGATGTTGTCTTTGATCTCGTTTTCTTGCTATAAGGGTGCTCTCTTATAGGAAAATTGTACTACCACCAAGTCCCAATCAGGAAATTGAATTTAGAATTATGAGAAGAAGAAGAAAAGAGTATGTACTTGGAAAATTTATGGACTGAACTGACTTACCTCGTATAGTTGTTGTGAGTGTTGTATAAAATATGTATGGATAGTGCCTACCAAGTGCTTAGTAAAAAGTACTCAGTATTAATCTCTTCCTCTGTCTCCTGTTTCTTGAAATCCCACTTTTGTGTCTTTCTCTGTGCTCTACATTTTAGATCTTCTCAAAAACTCCAAGTGTCAAAAGTATTAGCCAACTAACATGTCAACTTCTTAATGAAGCCTCCTGAAATCACTACACTTAAAAAATTTTATTTCTTTTTGTAGTGACGACTCCTTTCAAAATTTCTAAAAGAATAAGTTACCTAAACATAGTGGAAATTAAAATATTTTTTGAATGAACAATTAAAAACTGAAATGGTGAGTTTGCACATGAGGTCAGGAATAAAGATCCCTAATTTATTCATAAAGATCCAGCTTACACTGGTTATAATTCAAACAGACTGTGTAAAAGCAAACCAAGGTTGTAATATCAGAGCGGGCACACACATAATAAAAGACAACCTTCTGACTATTTGCTGGGAATTCTCGATTTGAACCTTTAACCTTTGAGAGCAAAACAAGTACAGAAAATTGGTCTAAAAAATGAAGAGCACATGGTCTCTATACTGTGACTCAGCTTTTGCTCCAAAAATTTTCTGTTATTCTGCGGCTTGAAGCTGTTTATACCAGGAACTATCACTGATACTTCTGACCTCCCACTAGAATGACGTGCTGGCTTTTGGAGTTCCATATTCACATAATTATGGTGGGCATACATTCCAGTTTGCCTAGGACAGTCTTGATTAATAAATAATACAACACATTGCTATAGGCAAACTTTTTATCACATTCTCCTAATAAAATATCCTCACAACACAGTATTATTAGTTTTTAAAAAAATTTTTGCTCTTTGTGTGTTTACTCAATGTTTAATTGTAAAAAGGGAAGAAGACAATCTACTGTAAAAATTTTAAACTACAGATAAGAGCACTGCTTTTGTCTTTTTTATTATTGAATTTATAGGGATGACATTGGTTAATAAAATTATATAGGTTTCAAGTGTACAATTCAATAATGTCATCTGTATATTGCATAGTGTATTTACCACCCAGTCAAATCTCCCTCCGTCACCATATATTTGATCCTTTTTCCCTCTGTCCACTTCCCTCTGGTAACCACTAAACTGTTGTCTATGTCTCTGAGTATTTTTTGTTTGTCTTGTTCATTTGCTTTTTTCAATTAGACTACTTGTAGTCTTATCTGTAATGTTTAAACTTTGAATACCACCCACAATTGTAGTCCTCTTTCCTATTCCAGAATAATCACTGTTTTTAATTGGGCATGAAACAATCCAGTAGATTTTTTTTTTGTACTATATTTACCTACATATATATGTAGCAGTATAAAAAGAGTATTATCTTTTAATTAGGGGAAGGTTTACATAAATAGCATCATATTGTTGAACTAATACTTTTAATTCTTATTTCCACTCAACATTTTCTCAGTGGTAAAGGAGAGCCATCAATTTTTGTATGTTGACCTCATATTTTTCCAATTTGATGAACTGTCCAATATATACTAACATTTCATTTGTCTATTCATTTTAATTTCTTGGGGGTAATTTTGGTCATATATATGGCCAGAAATTTGCCATTTCCTCTAAATGTTCTAATTTATTTCCATAAAGTTTGCCATCACCTTTGTACTACTACCTGTTAGCAACAAAGATAATAACTACTTGAAGTTATTTGTGCTTTCTGCTTTCATCTTGATGAGATTTACCAAAACTTCTTTTTACTGTTATTTTCAAAGAAATAATATTCAATTCACTGATAAAATCCTTTGGAATTTTTATTTATATTTTATTTTTAATATTTTTTTTATTAATTTTGGTAATTTCTTCTAAATTGGATGGAGGTATATTTTTTTATTTTTTATTTTAGTTTCTTAAAATAATGTTGATTCATTTGTTTTCAATATTTAATTAGTTTTATAATGTATTTAAGCCATATATTTTTTAAATGTACTACTTTAGCCACAATCAAGTTTTGATATGTGATACACATATGATACATGATATACATAATTACCATTTTCCTTTCTTCTTGAACACAAATGTTAAAGTTGTGTTTTAATTTTCTAGTTGTATATTTTTTTGACTACTGATATCTAATTATATCGTACTGTGATCAGGAAATGTGATCTACAGGAAAACAATTTTTTCTGTTTGTTAAGATTTATTCCAAGCCCTGAACATAAATAATTTTGGAAAAGATTTTTGTTGTTTGAAAGAAATGTGAATTCTATATTTTGGGAATAGAAAATTCGTATAATTCTAGTAGATAAACCCTAGTACTTAAGGTTGTAATTTTCAATAACCTCACTTATTTTTAATCTTTTAATCTGTCCTTTCTGAGTGATGATATCAAAATGACCCACTATGACCGAAGATTTTATATTTCATATTGTATAATAAATTTCAAGCAAATTTGTTGAGTAAAGAAAGGTTCCAACTGCTATATCCTCTTGCTCTTAATGATGAAAACGGGGAAACACTCCGCCATTTTCCTCTTCTTATTCAATATTGCAATGAACATATACGCAATGTCTCTTATAATAAGCATTTAACCAGATTTAAGGGTATTTTTAGTTAATCAGAGCCCCTATTTTCATTTAATAGGTTCAGTTAACATATTCATATGTACTCTGATATGTTACTCTGGTTACTGATATGTTTATATTTCTTGTTGCTACTTCATTTTGTATTTGTTTTTCACTATGCTTTCTATTTTTTCTTTTGTATCTTTTTTTGGCTTTTGTCTTTTTTTCTCTTTTCCTTATTGGTTTTAAATTAAACATTCTACTTTTTCTTCTAGTCATTAGTAAAGTTTTATAATTGTGCTTTTTTAAAAAATAACATCTAGAGTTCATCAATATCAATGTGGACTCCACTCCAACAAGACAAGAACATTAATACACTATTTCTAAGTCTTCCTACTTACTTTTGTCCCTCAAAAGTAAGAGGAAGCCAAGGTTGTGCTGGATTAACTACATTGCTGAAATGTCAAAATAAACCCACCGAAACCATGTCCATATAGGAAATAAATTGTTCTAGATCCAAAACAAATTTTCAAAAAGAAATGCAGAATGAAAATCAGAGTAAAAATAATAACCTTGAAAAAATAGTGCGATTATGTAGAATATCACACTGTCATTGAAAGGGTAATAGCTATAGGATGGAGTGGATTGGATTTCAAAATAACAAAGAATGGGAAAGATTTCAAAAGTAGTATGAAATGTTAGGGTTAATAGTTGCTGCAAGTGGGGGTAAGGGATAAAGAAATTAAAATCACTCCCAGTATCCATCGCAACCACTGAAATGTTTTCTTTATTAATGCATGCTGGTTATAAAATATTTAAGTATAACAGAACTACATAGCATAGAAAGAAGTCTTCCATGATACAAACCCAAAGTAAGAAAACAAATTAGATTTTAAAAAGCATGCAGACACACTTTAACAGTGTTTGGCTTGTTTCTGTGTTTTTGTTTATTTTTAGTCATTTATAGCATTTTTAAAAGATGGAATTAGATGAGAATTTATTTAACTTGTCCCTTATTAGACAACAATTTTCTTGTTTCCAATTTTTTATGATTTGCAAATGAGAATACAATTAATACTCTCAATGACTAGGAGCATATTGTAAATATATCTGAGTACGTTTGCAAAGTATACCTATATTTATCAAAATAAGATTGCCGAATCAGAGGGTATAAACATTTACATTTTAATACATATTATCAAATATCTCTAAAAGTTATTATTAAAGTATTACACATCTATAAAAAGCACTGACCTTTTGCCTACATTTTCATCAACACTGATTAAGAAATTAAATATTTTAAATGTTTTTAAGAATTGCTAAAACATTTTAATACAAACATTCCTTTTTTCCTCCCAGAATAGCAAAAAGAATAGAATTATACTGAAAGTGACAGTATTGACAGAAGAGAGAGAGACACATGCAAATGTAAATACTAAAAGAAGAAAACAGTTCAAACTCTCGAAGGAGAAGAGTTATGATAAAAAGAGTAGTCCACATAATTAAAATAATCTAATATGCATAAATTCTTTGTAGTTTTTCTCCAACTGGTATAAAGAACTTTGCCTGTGAAATATTGATCAACTAGAAAATACTTATTTCCAAATCAAATGTTACTCTTACTAAAGATATAACAATAGATTATCTGATGTCAATGATAATAAAAGGTAAGGGTATCTTCTGAGTTTAGACTAAGGTTTTTTTTATTAAGTTTATTGGGGTAACATTGGTTAATACAATTATATAATTTGCAGGTGTATATTATAATTTGACATCTATACATTCTATTGTGTGATTACCACCCAAAGTCCAGTTTCCTTCAGCTACCACATATTTAATCCCCTTTACCCACTTCAGCCCCTATATTTGACCTCCTTTACCCCGTCTACTTCTCCTCTCCTCTCCTAACCCCTACCCTCTGGTAACCACTAGTCCATTGTCTATTAGACTAAGTTCTTAAGTGCCTTTTTAAAACTGTTTAAAGTCAGAACCCACTGTCTGCTGAACATTAATTTACCACTTTAAGCTTTGCTATTTCTTCTAACAATACAGTCATATTATATATGATATTACAATTGAAATAAGGACTCTGATAATGTTGTATTTTAATAGAAAGAAGTAATTAAGTAGAAATAAAATTATACTCAGCTTACAAAACTAAATTGAAGCCACCACTTACCTGAGTCCTTCAAACACACATTTAATCAATGTAAGTTTTTAATGGTAACAGTTACATGCTTACTGAGAATGCTTAATTAAGAAATACAATGATGAATTTAGTGAAGGTACTAAAGGAAGCCATCTGGACATTTAGTCTCTCAATCCATAGACAATCTATATTCACTTTATGTTTTTAAAATGCATTTAGGAACAATTTGGTGAGCCAATATAGCAATACCAGATGTACATAGCAAGCTAATTATGAAGCAGATGGTTTTATGATCACACTTGTGTTTTAAAAGGTGTTGTTCTATTATATAAGGTTCACATTTACAACACATGCTTCTTGTTTAGTATTGTGGATGGTGTCATCCTGTCAGAGCATCTCACATATTTCTCTTTCTTTGCATCTGTTCAGCAAGTATGCTGACTGATTCTCTTAGCAGGAGGGATAAATTATCCAATTACATTGTTGGGAGTATGGTATATTACAGTCTTAATTTTCTTATTAACATGATGACATCAGTATAACATACACTATAGGCAACCATGGAAAATCAACACATATGTCTAAAAGCCAAGTCAGGTTGCATCTGGTTTATTAAATATCTGATCTATGTAACCTAACAAGATGTGAAGTGAACATTTTGGTCCTTAATGGTGTTTTTATGCTATATTATGATATAGTTTTATTTAACTAAGCTGAAAGGTAAGATGCACTTTGGAAGTAATTCTATTAAGATACTATAACCATAATTATTCTAGGCATACTAAACTAATAATAAAAATATTAGCCTACACTTAGCCATAATAGAAAATAAATGTTATTACAATGATAAGCATGCCTTTCTGAGGAAAGCCATTAGGCATTATGACTTTTGCTCAAGCAATAAATTTCAATTTTGTCACTTCTTTAGGATGTAATGAAATGTAAAACAACATTTCAATAAAAGGCCTGACTTGTCTATAAACTCAATCTGTGTCCTGACATCCTGGAAATGATTCCTGCCTGATTTGTCAAGGTAACCTAATTCTGGATTTGAGTGATCCAGTGGTATTTATTCTATCTTAACTAACTAAATTAGTATTACTGTAACAAGAGATCTTGATCCATTCAACTAGCATTTATTTACCAAATACTTAATGACTAAATGCTCTTAATGCAAGCTGCTAGGGATATAAATATAAGTAGATCATTGTGCATGCCCCCAAGGAGATCACAGTCCAGTGTTAAAGCAGGATGCAAATAACTCAGAGAGAGAAAGAGAAAGAGAGAGAGAGAGAGACTGTGCGTGTGTGTGTGTGTGTGTGTGAGAGA
>NW_006436298.1:43936940-43950682 GCF_000325575.1 Pteropus alecto
GAGAGAGAGAACTACTGTTATGGTAAACAAATATTAAACTGTAGTTAATGATATTCATACTGAAATATTAAAGAAGCAGTTTACTGATGTCTCCAATTTATTTTGACATGTACCTAAAATTAGATGGATTAACAATGGAGAAGGGACAGATGGCTGGCTGGATAGATAGATAGATAGATAGATAGATAGATAGATAGATAGATAGATGATAAGCAGACAGGCTGTAAAGCAAATACAGTAAGATGTTAATGATAGAATCTAGGTGGTGTGTATATAGGTATTTACTGTAAAATTCTTTTAACTTTTCCTGGTGTTTGAAAACTTTTATAATACAATTCTGGGAAGCAAAAAAAAGTAGGATGCTTACAATTAAAATTATGGAGGAAGGAGTGCAGTTGTTGATTATGGCTTGTTTAGAGTAAGAACATCAAAGCAGTTAGCTGTTTTAGGGTAAAAAATTGGGTAAGTAAATGAAGTTAAGGAACTGAGAGACTAAGGCAGGGAACTAAAAGGTTCGTCTACTTGAATCTATATGGATATTGAAATTACCAAAATTCTATATTTGTTGTACTGGAGAAAGTGATAATGAACCAGTACCCAAATATTCAAAGAATAAGAGGAACTGGCCTATGGGTGGCTAACAGAAACAATAATAGCAAGTGACAGTCTGATGGCAGAAGGTTTAATCCTGGAAGCTTTTCAGAAGCGGGTAACAATGTTCTGATACAACAGAGAGAAACAAAAAATGCATCTATTTCAATTTCAGGCTCAGAGGCTCAAAGGCCATAGGAGGAAAAATGGCCATGACCTGAGGAAGCTACATGAAAAATAGAACCAAGTCTTGGTTAGAGCATGAAAGTAAAGGAAATGTTTAATGAAGAGGTTGAATATATAGGGAATTTTAATAAGGACAAATCATAAGTTTCAAAGAGTATACTAGCAGAGTTTAAGGAATGAAATTGGGAATAGAGTAGGAAATGAAGTAAAATAAGGTTAAACACAAGCCACATGGGGATGAGAGTCTGGGACATCTGGTGCCTAACAAAATACACAGCAACCAAAGGTGCGATGGGAATAGTCCTGTGTGATGACGTTCTCGAGGATAGAAGAGGAGAAGGAGATGTGGGCATCTTGCCAAAAGCATGCAAAAAGAGTAAATATTTATCAGGGAGGAAGGTGGGAAAGAGATTTCCAAGCAGTAGGAACAGCCTGAGCAAAGGTTCAGAGGCTTGTGATAGTAGAATGTTCCAGAGATTACAAGTACAGTAGTTATTTGTGGTATAAAAAGTGCAAGGATGAGAGTTCTAATAGTTGAAGCTTCAGGGTGTTATATGCCAAATGAAAAAGGTTTAAAACTGTCCTATAAGAAGGAAAGAACCACTGAAAAATTGTACAGAGGGAAGTATGATAGATGACCACGTATCCTTATTACAAAGGTTATTCTGACACAGTATAGAGCTTGGACTGAATGGTATCATCCTAGAAGTAGAAAGGCCAGTTAGGAGGATTGTTCCAAGGGCAGGTGACAGATAGTTAATGCCTGAGCTGCAAATGTGGCAGTAGGGATAGAGAAGCATGGAGAGATATTAAATGTGTTTAGAACAAAGGACCAACTGGTTGCAGCAATTGATGAAAAAGAGCAAAATAAAGGGAACAAATTATGACAGCCTCAAGTTTCTGTGATAATCATAGAGCCAGTTACTACACAGGAAGTAATGGGAATTGAGAGGATTTAGAAGTTGAGAGGGCTTAGATTAAGGGAAATATAATGAACTGCTCTTGTAACATGAGGTTGAATAAAAACATGAATTTGTATGATAACAATTTGGGTTATAGAATCAGAGAATGAATGTGGATTGCTAAATAGCTTTTAACAGTTTTAAATATTGAACTAATATCTGATCACTCCCTGACTATCTACTGCTAGCCCAAACACTACAATAAAAGAATGCAAATTAGCTGGAGGGAAGCATGGAAATCAAGACTGATTTACAAGATTAATACATTATAAGACATTATGACTTGAAAAAAATGTAGTATATTCAATAAATTAAAATACGCTACGTTAGAAAAGAGTAGTTCTTATATATTATCTCAATATTTTTTGATTTAGTAATACTTTCAAGAACCATAACATTGTAATTATGAGCTATTACTATTACATACCTCAATATATTACCGAGTCAACAAAACTAGAAGCATAGCCTTTGCTTTATGAGAACCGTTACAGAGTTAGATCAAACATAACTTAATGTTATTCCAAAACATTTGCTGGCATTAACCTAGGAACTGACATGACTCCTTATTCCACAAGCAGTGATAACCGAATTTTTTTGGCTATGGCACCACAGTGGTACTATTCTGAAAACCTCAATAAAAATTCAATGAAGAATGGACTTAAATCCTAATAAATATATTAAATATGCATGACCATAGGAGACTCTTTAAAAAAATTAAGAATTGCATTTTTATGTTTGATACTATATTCCAATACACTTAGAGCATAAGATTTCTCTGATCAATGGATCCATACAGAGATCACTTTTCATTAAGAATATACGACCATACGCTGCAATTGATTCCTACATTTAAAATATTAATAGTATGAAGTTTTCTTGTGTTAAGTATAACATTATGAAAAATGCAAAGTTCACTTCCTGAAAACTGGAAGAAAAGAAGTCATTTATCCCAAAGAGAAAGACCATTTCTTTATTTTTTTTTTTTTATATAAGCTATGTTGCAAAACTTAATTATAAGGTAAAATAGAAATCTAAAATTATAGCTTTGGGCTTCCTTTTTGACACAAAATGGTTGCACATGGGTGATGCATCATTCTGTCAAGTTCATGGGTCCATTTTTCCTACTTCTGTTTAGATACAGTATTCTAGACTGGGTGGACATAAAATCATTTAATGCTAGAACATTTTCAAAATTCGAATCAAAGTAGACATTTATTAAACTACATCTGTCAGTACTTGGATTTGACACACTATCAGAGGTAAAAACACAGCATTCTTTCTTGAAATGTAATTTCTTTTTAAACTTTTTTTATAATTTCTAATTATCTCGTTTTGTTCTATCTGTTCAATCTTGCTAATCTCTCTCCACTGACAGAACACATCATTTATACTATTGCTCCCTCAGCTCCAATAAATTTACGATTTTTTAAATTTAGTTAGTTATTAGTGTTTCTTATACTAATGACTGAACATATACTAAGTAATATATAATCCTCTTTCAGCTATAACCAATATAACAAAACTGAGACAACTGTAACAATTCTAGCAGCTTCTTTATGTCTGGTTGTAGCCTCGCATTAGCCCTGATGAAGCTGTCAAGCAATTGTTATCTTTTCATCTAGGATTTCTGACAAGAGGTTATTATTCATGGTTGCTTAATTTAAGCACTATTAGAATTAACAGTCCTTTTATCATCCAAAGAGCAAAATTTAGAGCAACTCCATTTAAAACTGATTTCTATTCTGATAAAGATATATATAGCATGTAAATCAGCATATAATCAAACATACATAATCAACCACATCCCAAAAATCTAAAACAAATGAGGTCATCCAAGAATAAATTAAAGACTGAGCATTTCAGTATTTTTTAAATTTCTTCCTTCTGTTCAAGTTTTTCTGTTCAAGTCTTATGTAAATGGCTCAATTTGGATTCTCCAAATTTCTTTATTTTTCTATCTATCTATCTATTTATTTATTTATTTATTTTAGGCAAGGCAACCCTTGGTTGACCTCACAGATTGCAAGAACCTTGTCAGTTTACAATCCCTTAATTTTTATTTTTTACGCCTGCAGCACCTGGTCTTCCTAGGTGGTCTCTCATCCAAGTACTAACCAGGCCTGACCCTACTTAGCTTCAGAGAGCAGATGGGATTGGGCTTACTCAGGGCAGCGTGGCCATAGACAAAGATTCTCCAACTTTTTTAAAGTAATTATCTTGGACCCTTTGATTTTTAGCACTGATCTTGATTTCTCTTCATCCCAGGGCCTATGCAGCCTCTAACATATTTTCCTTCATGTCCATTTTTTAGCTCAGCAATCACTTCTTGAACTTAGTAACAGAACTTGGTTTACTTGTTTTTTACCTTTGATGAGTCCTAAACACAGCTGGTTCTCCGTCTCTTTTTATTACGGTTCACTCTGGGAAATCAATGTGCCCAGTCAAACAGCAGCCTAACCACAGCCTTCCAACGACCTAATGGGTTTATGAATCCTCACCTCAAAATAATCCATACTCCTCTGCCTACTCCATTTTTTCCTTAAGATTCTTGCTCCTGTCACTTTGTTTTTCTCCTAGAAAAAAGAAAACCATTAAGGAGCAGTAACATTTAAATTTCTTTGAAATGAACCTAGGAAAAGAAAGGAAAGAGTTGAGTCACCTATATGTAACTTCTGATAGCTACAAGAAATCATATGATCTACCTTTACTTATTCTCTGACCAAATGGTCAACTGAGTAGGATTAAGATCCCAGTGAGGTAGTTTGTTTTTTGTTTTTTGTGAGGTTTTTTGTTTGTTTGTTTTTTGTTTTGCCAAAGTTGGTACTTACTTTTTAAAACAAGCATTAAAACAAATAAACAACAAAAACTCCTTAGTCAATTTTTCAAACATGTTAGGAAACTAATTCACTTTTTAAAATGATGAACACTATCAAGCATTTATTCTGTCTCTCCTATGTAACTGTGCCAAACATAGCAAAATAGTTGAAAAGGAAAATTTCTTCTTTAGGACAATTCCTAAATGAAGAAAAACTAATGAAATTAAAATATCACTATTTTGGAACCATTAAGAAATTAATGGACCTAGACAATGATCATAATAAGTACTAATGTCCCAGGAGTCAAATATTCATGCCTTCTCATGGAGGTACGCAATATTACCAATAAAGTGTTTTATTTAAAAAAAAAATCAGCATCCTATTTAGCCTCCAGATTGAAGTACCAAATCACAGGTAATATAGGGGTTAGGAAATAAATTAAATGAAACTGTGGCATTTAGGGGTAATTTTAGTGCTTAAAATAATACAATAATAGAATAATTTTAAAACTCAAAATAATACTATATCTTGTTTAGAAGAAGTATAATTAATACTGATCCTGAGAACGTAGAAAAACATCTTAAATAAATTTATGTTCATTTGCTTATTTTCTTTCAGGGAGTATATAGTCTGTGCTGCCTGTTATCCAATGTATGAAAATTATATATGAATTATATGTAAATTTCCATATACTTTCTCTAGTTTTCTAGTTGTTTACAGCAGAAGTTAATCCCAGATTTGTCGGTCTCTCAGATTTGACCCACTCTCCCCCTTTTTTAAAAGTTGATCTTTAATATTTTGAAACAACACTTTGGTGAATCAAAACCTAGGATGCCCTCTTGCTGTAGAACACATCTTTTAAGGACACATACATGTCCTTATTTCTTTGAAATGAACCTAGGAAAAGAGAGGAAAGAGCTGGTAAACAAAAAAAGTGATCATTTACTATAAAGATGTTGAGAATGTCTTCCATGACATGGTGATCTCAGGGAGGAAGACCTACTTGAGGTGTTTCTCTGTGATCTTAGTATTAGCACTAATTATTCTTCTAAAATACAAGATATATTTTACATTACAGACCCTTAAGCATCAAAATTACTGTATTTCTCTCTATATATTAGCACTATAATCTTAGAGTTTAACCCAAAGTTCATCCCCAAAATAAGGTATAGGACATTGTGACACCCACTTATATATTAATAATCTTGTTTTGGTTCCATCTTATATTCCTGCCCTTTTTTCTCTTTGCCTCATTTATTTACTAATTTTATCCTACAACACACTGTTTCAATATTTGTAAACTTGAAAACAGTTCTACTCTATGTGTAATAGCAAACTGTCTTCATTTGTCTTACCTCAAATAGTTGCAAGGTTTCTTTTCATATTCTAAATCAAATCTCAGTGGACTCTCTCACTATCCATTTGTAGAGGCTTACAATTGTCCTGGGCCATCAGAGAGAGAATTCCCTTAAATGTTGATTAAAATAAATCAAAGCCAATCACTATATTAAAAATTAATCTGAATTGGGCTTTAATAATGTTTTCTGAACTTGGCTTTAAATTATTATAGATTTTGTTGCATCATCTTGAGCCTATCTTGGGCTAATTGGCAAATAAAAGAAATAAATCATACATATGAAGGGATTTATGTATTTTATATGCATAAGCTTATTAATTACTGAACATTCACTAAATAATGGATGAATGAGATAAGATGACATAGTGATCATAAATTATTAACATAATTTATACATTCTTATAATAGAGTTGTTATAAAACTGCCAACAGTGATTTTGTGTCAAGTGGTTTGTTTGGGTTGCCCTTTATACCTCTATAACTTCAGGCATATTTGTTATTCATTTGCAAGACATGAAACCCTCATATGTACATGCCTATTTCACAAAGTTGTTATCAAGATCAAATGAGATAGTTGAAAATAACAGCAGTTTAAATTATTTAGATGTAAATATTTATCAAGAACTCTGCACTATATTTTCATTTAATTATCACAACAATCCTATGAGGTTGGTTATCATTCCCATTTTTATAAATAAAGAAACCTTGCCACATAGAGCTTACATAATTTGCCCAGGGGCACATAGCTATTAAGAGATAGAATCAGAATTTGGTATCAGCTAGTCTGATTCCAGAGCCAAACTTCTTAGCCAAAATGCTAAATTGATGAGGGTCGGATTCATCCCTGCAGATTCTGTAAAACTTGGCTATATTACCCTCACTAGCTATTTCCAAATTTTAAAATCTAAAATTCCAAGAATAGAAATTTTTTCTTTAGATGTCCTAGAGATATAAAGTAATAAATCTAAATAAAACACTCCATAAAAATTCGAATGGAATTTAGACAAAAATTATATGTTAGAGGATTGATTTAGTAAACATATTAGCCTAGTAACTTGCCAATTACCTTCTCCTATACAGTAACTAGTATAGTTACTTAAATCTGTTAGTAGTTCAATTAGTAAGTTTATTATTATTTAGTAATTCACTTCAAGTCAAAAACTGAAACCTAAGGAGTTAATCTGAGACATTAAAGAAATATAAAACCTGATAGATATATTTTCCTTCTAATTCAGAAAATGCTATCATAATCCATTCATTTAGATTGTTTTCTTTAACATTCCAAGCTTCCACTGTACTGTGAAATTTGGAGGACAACACTGCCATCCAGGGGATAGAGGAATGGAAGTACAGAGCCAGAATAACTGGAAAACTTAATGCAGAAGTTCTCAGGTGAGGTAGAAACAGCTGTGTTGCAATCTGTTGTGAGGTGAATTACTAATAATAGTTTGAGTAGTAAAGGTTGTAAATTATATGCTTAAAAACAAGGCAGGATTCCCAATAACGTCTTTTACCAACTCATTCAAGTGAGAAATGTAGCATTATAATCACCTTGTTAGTACTAGACCATAAATTTCCCTTAAAAAAATCACTTAATGGAGTTATGATTGACATACAAAAAGCTATACATAATATATACAACTTGATGACTTTGGATATAAGTATTCATCATTAAAACCATCACCAAAATCTATTTATTAGCATATCCATCACATCCAAAAGTTTCCTCCTGCTCTATTTATTTATTTTTTTTGATAAGTACACAAGATCTATTCTCTCAGCAAATTTTAAATATCTCTAGGACTTATTCATCTTTTATAACTGAAACTTTGTACCCTTGATTAATATCTCTCCATTTTCCCCTTCCTCCAGCCCCTTGTAACCACCATTCTACTCTATGATTCTATGAATTTAGATTCCAAATATAAGTACTATCATGTGGTATTTGTCCTTCTGTGTCTGGCTTATTTCACTTAGCATAACGTCCTCCAGATTCATTCACATTGTCACAAATGGCAGGATTTCCTTCTTTCCAAGGCTGAGCAATATTCCACTATTTTCTTTATTCAATCTCCCATTGATGGACACTTAGGTTGCTGCCATGTCTTGGATATTGTGAACAAGGCTGCAGTGAACATTAGGGATGGTGGTACCTCTTAAAGATTCCGATTTTAATTCCTGTGGATATATACCCAGAAGTGGGATTACTGGATTGTAGTTTTATTTTTAACTTTTTGAAAATTTCATACTTTTTTCTACAGTGACTACATCATCTTACATTCTCAAAGTGTACAAGGGTTCCCAATTCTCCACATCATCACCAATACTTATCTTTTTTTTTATTATAGCCATGTAAACAGATGTGAGATAATATATCAATGTGGTTTGATTTGTGTTTCCCAAATGATTACTCATGTTGAACACTTTTTCATATAGTTGTTGGCTATTTGTATGTCTTCTTTGGAGAAATGTCTATTCAGGTCCTTTACCCATTTCCTAATTGGATTATTCATTTGTTCGTTTGTTATTTGCTATTTAGTTGTATGGATTCCTTATATATTTTTAAACATTAACCCTTTATCAGATATATGGTTTATAACTATGTTGTTCCATTGTGTGAGTTGCTTTTTCATTTTGTGATATTTTCCTTTGCCGTGACAAAGCTTTTTAGTTTGATGTAATATCACTTATTTATTTTTGCCTTTGTTGACTAAACATTTGGCATCATATCCTAGAAATCACTGCCAATACCAATGTTAAAAAGCTTTTTCTCTACATTTTCTTCTGGAACTTTTATGCATTTTGCGTTGATTTTTGTGTATGGTGTAATATATGGGTCCAATTTCATTCTTTTGCATGTAGATACCAGTTTTCACAGCACCACTTATTGAAGAGACTTTCTTTTCCCCAATGTGTATTCATGGCACTCTGGGGAAAATAAGTTGACCTTATACGTGTGGGTTTATTTCTGGACTATTTATTCTATTCCATTGGTATATATGTCTGTTTTTATGCCACTGTGATTACTATAGCTTCATATATATATTGAAATCAAGAAATATGATGCTCAAAATTGTTCTAGTTATTCAGATTTTTTATGGTTCCATATGTATTATAGGATTGTATTTTTCTATTTGAAATACTGCCATTTGCGACAACATGGATGGACCTCGAGATAATCACGCTAAGCGAAATAAGCCAGACAGAAAAAGTTG
This sequence comes from Pteropus alecto, assembly GCF_000325575.1. Taxonomy (NCBI): domain Eukaryota; kingdom Metazoa; phylum Chordata; class Mammalia; order Chiroptera; family Pteropodidae; genus Pteropus; species Pteropus alecto. The sequence goes on from NW_006436298.1 coordinate 43,946,067, forward strand.
AAAATCACATGATATCACTTATATGTGAGATATAAACCTAAAAGCAACAAATGAGCAGGACAAACAGAGGCTCATGGACATGGACTATAGACTAGTAGTTACCAGAGGACTATATTGTAGTGGTTATTAGTGGGGTGGGGGAGGAGGGAGGAAGTAGATGGGGTAAAGGGAGTTAAATATAGATGGATAAGGGGAGGGTGAAGTGGGTAAAGGGGATCAAATATATGGTAGCTGAAGGAAACTGGACTTTGGGTGGTAAACATACAATAGAATATACAGATGTCAAATGATAATATATATCTGAAAATTATATAATTGTATTAACCAATGCTACCCCAATAAACTTAATAAAAAATAAATTTTTAAAAAAGCAATGCCATTGGGATTTTGATAGGGAATGCATTGAATCTGTAGATCGCTTTGGGTAGTATGGACATTTTAACTATATTAATTTTTCCAATCTGTGAATACAGAATGTCTTTCCAACTATTTGTGTCTGCTTTAATTTCTTCCATCAGCGTTTTAGTTTTCAGTGTCCAAGTTTTTCACCACCTTGGTTACATTTATTTTTAAGTATTTTATTCTGGTGCTATTATAAACAGGATTGTTTTTCTTAACTTCCTTTTTTGGGTAGTTCATTGTAAGTATATAGAAACATGGTTGATTTTTATTTGTTGATTTTTTTTATCCTGCAACTTGACTGAATGTGTGTATTAGTTCAAATAGTTGTGTGTGTGTGTGTGGCATCTTTAGAATTTTCTACATATAAGATCATGTAATCTGCAAACAAAGAAAAATTTACTTCTTCTTTTTCAATTTTTATGCCTTTTATTTCCTTTTCATGCCAAATTGTTCTGGCTAAGATTTCCAGTACTGTGTTGAATAGAAGTGGTGAAAGGGGACATCTCTGTCTTATTTCTGACATTAGAGGAAAAGCATTCAACCTTTTCACCACCTCGACATACTCAATATGATGTTAGCTGTGGGACTGTCATATGTGGCCTTTATTATGTTGAAGGACATGCGTCTGTTCTCAATTTGTTTAGAGTTTTTATCATGACAGAATGTTGAATTTCTCATTTTGTTCATGTATTGTTTTCCTGATTTCATTTGGTTTTATATCTCTGTTCTTTTTTAGTTCATCTGAACTTCTTTAAGATGATTATTTTGAAATTTTTGTCAGGCAGTTCATAGATCATTTCCTTAGGATCGGTCACTGGAGTTCTATTTTGTTCCTTTGGTGGTATCATGTTTTCCTGACATTGTAATCCTAGTAGCTTTGCGTTGTTAGCTGCACATTTGAAGAGGCAGTCACCTCTTATATTTTATAGACTTTATAGACTGGCTTCAGTAGAGAGTCATTCACCAGTCACCCTGGCCAAAGATCCCGAGTGGACTAATGGGCAGGGTCCACAGGTAGGATGACTGGTATGATCCGTGGGCAGGGATGGACAGAGGAGCAGGCCTATTGCTGGGGTCTGCAGACAGGCAGGCCTGATGCTAGGGTCTACATGCATAACTTTCTAACAACTACAATAAAATTGGAATATATGTGGGAAAAATGCTTTAAAGGGGCAAAACAATATGATCAAAGCAATAGACATTGAAAAGGCAAAAGATAAATTTCAGCAACCATTTCTACCCATAAAAAAACTGCTAGAAAAATAGAAGAAAACTACCTCAATTTTATTAAACAATTCACTGTAACAAACACCAAATATCATTTCAAATGGTGAAATGTTAAAGCCATTCCCATTAAGATTAGAAACAAACTAGGCATACTCACTATCGCTGTTACTACTTATCCTTGCTTTATAAGTCCTAGCAAATGTAATAATACATTAAAATAAAATAACTGGTATAAATACTAAAAATAGATGTGACTCTTTCTGATCACATATGATGGTATACCTAGAAAATTCTTCTTCGTCAAAAAAAAAAACCACCAAAAAAAAAAAACACCTTGGATAAGTGATTTCATAACAAACATATCCAAAATAAAAATTCATAGCTTTTATCTATACTGGCACTACCAGCTAACACAGGCAGAAATGAGAGAACATATACCATTCATAACTGCAACAAAAGCCATGGAAATATATTTTAAATTTGTTTTAAAAATTTATACTAGAATGAAGTATAAAATTTAAAAGATCCAAAAGGGTGCATGGTAGAAAGACTTTACTACTTATGTTCCCAGCTTCTGACTTCCCCTCCAGGAAGTAAAAATGCCATAATACCAAGTAAATGTGATGTATGTATGTACTTATCCTTCCTCCAACCTCACACAAATGATAGCAAACTATAATGTAATGCCATGTGATTTATTCATTAAAAAATATATTAAGAAAAGCCTTCCATACCAGTAAATAAAGAGCTTACTATTCTTCTTAATGGAACCATTAATTTTATCAGTTATGTGTCAATGGACAAGTTGCCTCCAATCTTTTATTATTACGAACACCTATGTAATAAGTATCCTTGTATTTGCGTCATTAATTTGTACCAATATAACTGTAGTATATTTTTCTAGAAGTAGAATTGCTAGTTCAATGGTAAGTGTATTTATTTAATAGCATTATTAAGGTATAATTAACATACAATACACCACAGATAATTAAAATGTATATGTTTTTGATATGTGAATACAATGTGATACCATGATCAAAATCAAGATTAAGAACATATCAATCGCCGCCCCCCCAAAATTTCCACATGACCTTTTGTAATTTATCCCTCCCATCATTCCATCCTTCCTCTCCTATGTCCTTAGGCAACCATTGACCTATTTTTTGTCACTATACATAAGTTTGCATTTCCTAGAATTTTACATAAGTCGAATAATATACAGTATGTAGTTCTTTTGCCTGGATTCTTTGTATAATTATTTTAAAATTAGTCCATTTTGTAGTGTGTATCATTTTTTATTGCGTGGTGGTCCAGTGTGTGTGTGTGTGTGTGTGTGTGTGTGTGTGTGTGTGTGTGTGTGTATACTAGTTTATTCCTTTGTCTGCTGAATGAAAATTTTAGTTGTTTTTATATTTTGGCTATTATAAATAAAGTTTCTCCAACCATTTATGCACAAATCTTTACATGGACATATGTATTCATTTCTTTATTGATCTAGGAGGGGAAAACCTAGGTGGATGTATAATTTAAGAAACTACTAAACTCTCTACCATTTTAAACTCTCCCACAAATGATGTTGAGAGTTTCTGTTGCTCCATATCCTCACCAGCGCTTTTAAATTTTAACTATTCTAATTGGTGTATAATGGTATCATACTGTGGTTTTAATTTGCATTTCCCCACTGATGATGTTGAACATATTTTCATGTGCTTAATTGTTATCCACATATCTTTTTAGGTGAAGTATCTGTTTAGACCTTTTGCCCATGTTTTTATTGGGTTGTTTATTGAGTTTGGAGAGTTCTTTATATATTTCAGATAAAAGTCCTTTATGAAATATGTTATTTGCAAAATTTTTCTCTTCATGTGTGGCTTTCCTTTCCACTCTCTTAAAACTGTATTTTGAAAAGTAGAAGTTTTAATCTTCATTCAGTCCAATTTATCATTTTATATAGATTCTGCTTGTGTTTGGATATCCAAGAAATCTTTGCCTAACCTTTGGTCACAAAATTTTTTCCTGTGGTTTCTTGTAGAAGTTTTTAGTTTTAAGTTTTACATTTAGATGCATGATCCAATTTAAGTTGTTTTCATATTTGGTGTGGGTTATGGGTCAAAGTTACTTTTTTTCATATGGATTTCCAATTGTTTGAGCAAAATTTTTGAAAAGACTACATATCCCCAACTGAGTTCTCTTTGCAACTTTATTGAAAATCGGTTGTTCATATATGTGTGGGTCTATTTCTTAATTCTATTCTTGTTGCTAAACATTCATGAGTTTAGTTGTAATCTACAAATGTATGACTATAATTTTTGAAAGTGCAAAATAATAGAAATGGCAACCATCAGGTCTGCTGGGTAAGGAAAAGATTACTTTTGAGGTAATTTTCTTTTCTCAAAGAAAGCGGGTGTTATGGACTGAAATGCATCCCACCAAAATCCGTATATTGAAGCTCTAATCTAAGCTTCAATACCCAATGTGATGGTATTGAAGATAATGTCTTTGATACGGGCCATCATTGGAAATGATATGGGCCATCATTTACAAACTGTACTTACAGAACTTTTCATTGTCTTTTTTAAGTATACACAGTTAAGTCTTTTTCTTTCCTCCTTTCTTTGGGAAAAGGCCCTCTCCCTCAAACTCAGGCAATTACCCTGAAACTGGTGACTCAGATTCTCTGGCTATAGATAAGGATCATTGAAGCTCAGCTTCTTCTTGGCCCACTGTAGGCAGAAATAGCTTTAGGCCTGGCAAGGCCATTAGAGTTGGAGAGGGGAAGGGACCTTTAACCTAACAGGTTTTTTTTTTGTTTTTTAAGAAATATATTAACCAAGCCTGTTTCCCTTTACTCACTTAATAGGCAAATCAAAAATAGACACATAACTAGATATATGATTTAAATAATAAGTTTGTATCTTCTTTTTTCCTTGTCTAGGGACAGAGGCGGCATTTCAGCGAGATACCTAAGACTCGGTTCCAACTAAAAC
>NW_006436298.1:43950750-44002719 GCF_000325575.1 Pteropus alecto
CAGAAGAAGATCCCATTCCTTGACATCTATACTAATAAGAAGGGGTTCATAGGTCTTTAAAAAAGGCTGGGCAGGAAAGTTAGATAGGGGATTTCGAGTCTGCCTGCAAAACACTGAGGTCATCCTATTCTAGAAAGTGTCCACCCTAGTCAGCCCACAATTAAGCAAGCCAAAAGGCATTTTTGGGCTAAAAGTATCTCATACAAGCAAACAAGCAAGCAGAAAATTGGGTACTAGTTTCAGCCAGTCACTCGCACCTGCACAACGAGGACCACAACGACCTTCAACTCACCTGAGCCTCATTGTGTCATCATTATGATAAGATGAATATGCTCAGAAGTTCATTAGTATTATTATAACAGATTGAATTCTGGGAACAAACATGCACGGAAAGCAATTGATGAGTCACCGAGTCCCATCTTAGCTGTCAATCAAGAAAGCCCACTCCTCTAAGAAAAGTATCCACTCATAGCAAAAAGGGATAAAACCCCCAAAGGCTTTGTTACCAGGCCTTTGAGCTATCTTTCTCTTGCTCAGACCTGCTTTCACGTCTAGAAGTGTACTGTTACTTTACTTTCCCTTCCAATAAAGCTATTCTTTCTGCTGTACTTCATTGTCTTAACCAATTCTTTGTTCAAGACATTAAGAACCTGGACAACATATCGAGAGGGGAACCCTACTCTCCGGTAACACCTTTAGGGAGGTAATTAAGGTGAAATGAGGTCATAAGGGTGCATCCCTAATCCAATAGGATCGGTATCCTCATAAGAAGAGGAAGAGGCACCAGAGCAGTGTCTCTCCAGGTAGGCACATTGGAAAAGCTACATGAGGACACAGCAAGAAGGCTGATCTGCAAGCCAGGAAGAGGTACAATCCTGATGGCACCTTAATATTGGACTTAAGGCTCCAGAAATATAAGAAAATTAATTTCTGTTGTTTAAGCCACCCGATTTGTGGTATTTTGCTATGGCAGCCCGAGTAGACAAGTACAGTGGAATTTGAGTAATTCTTGAGAAACTCAAAACTGATAAACCTGAGTCCCCATTGAACATGCTTTGTAGCTTACTTCCGCTAACTGGAACACTATAATAAAGAGGAACAAGGTCTCACACTAGTTGTCTTAAAGATAATAGTTTTGTTGTTTCATATATCTGACAGTATTTAACTGATCCAGGACAGTCCTTTAGGAATAAAAGGGGGGAGTGATTTTATGTGTTACTATCTAGAGAAAATTGTAACCTGATTAATACAAATACATCATTATTACTAGAGGAAATGTGCATAACTTAACGAGCATGTTAGTAGAATCACCTCTGTTAAAAATCAAAATAATTTTTGAGATTGTAGCATCGAAGGAGGAGATGGACTGACATGGAAGTGATATATCAGGGACAATGAAAAACTACCAATTGCTTTAAAAATGAGCATCTGAAGTCGCTGAGAGCTTATAATGTAAAGAAATAGACAGTACACAAGAAATTTCAAATTTGACTATTGTAGATAATATAAGAATGAGAAAAATTAACTTTTGTTGGGGTCTATGGAAAGGATTCTTAAAAAGAGTGGATAGAATTTAACCTGGTCTTGAAAGGTAGTGCTTGAGAAAGTGTATCTGGCAGAGGGGGCATCTTAGGCAAAAGAGAGGGCTTGGGCTAAGAAAAGGTAGAAAACAAATGCTCAGCTGAAGGAGACAGTAGTTGCTAGAAATATGAGGTGTTAGAGAATAAGAAGTGTGGTCAAGAGTAAACACTACTGAGCCTTTAAGAGCTACAAACTTCATATTAAGAATACATTTTCTGAAGCATTATGAAATTATAATAACATCTATCTCCCAAATTAGAAAACACATTTTCCATAAGGCTCTACATTTATCTTGAAGACATCCTTTCCTATGTATTTATTTACGAGTGTCTATGACTCACCTGGGTTGAAAAAAAAACTATACTCCAGGAGCTCAGCTTTAATAAAGGGAAGTTGATGAATAGGGAAACAATTACAATTCAGTGTACAATTTGTTAATGGCAAAAACTACCTTTAGGTGACACTAGTGAAATGGGAAGACAGCCATAAATTTGTTTGTGCCCAAATGAGTCATTAAACTAAAAGAACATTAATCCAAATACAAGTCTGAGTTACTGTGTATTGAGTATAGAATCACCAGTTAAGAGCATTGACAGTACTATCTCTTGGACAGAGGCTCAGAAGTAAGCTTAGCTTAAATGTTCTTTCATCGGAGTCTTACAATCCTTAATAATTTTATCTATGAATTTAAGTTTTCTTAGTGCAGTGGGACAATGGAACATACATCACCCACATCCTCCCTGTGGGTTTTCTGGCTTCTCATTTCCTTGTCTTTGCCAATCATTTGCTGCCACCTTGTTCCAGTACATACATTCCTCCCTGAGTCCTGGGGCAAGGGTCCCAGGCACCTATGAGGGTGTGCACTAACCCACCAGTATTCCTGTGATTAAGGCAGTACCAGATTAAATGTCAAATTCAAAACATATGCCATGTCAAGAGACACCATGGAATAAAAGAAGAAACTTTTTCCTACTTTTTGAATGAGGGATTCTGCATTTCCATTTTGCACTGGGCCTCGCAGATTAGTAACCAGTCCTGGAGTCCTACAGTAGTGGTTGGCTCCAGCTGGACAGCTCTGGGCCAGACACTTGACTCCTCGGAAAATAGTTTCCACATCTGTGAAATGAAAATAATAGTTCCTATCTTGTTGGATTTGTGAATATTTTGGAGATAATTCATGCAAAGCGTATGTCCCAGCACTTGACTTATTTTAACCCACAGTATTACAGGTGTTAATTACTAATCAATATATTACCTAATTCAGACTCACTCCCTCGTGTTCTGTGCCTGCAGGCTAATACTTCAAAATAGCCATTCCTACACGCAGCAGCAAATGTGCAACCTGGTTTTGCTTGAAACATTTATTATCTAAATTTAAACTTTCTAAAAGTGAGCAGGAAAACATGCCCATGCCTCAGTTATAATGTGAGTCTGGTAAGCTGTATCTGATAAGGCATACTTGTTGGTTGGAAGCACAGGAATCTTCACAGACGCTAGATAAAAATTCGGGGCAAAAAATGGTGATTTTACTAATGCTTTCACACGAGCTCTTTCACCTCCATTGCAACATAAAAACCTATGTCCTTACAAAGCGGGCCTAGTGTACAAATGAATGTAATAAAATTAGCAACTTGAAAAACTTCTATACCTGGAAACAAACAGACCGCAGAGGGTCCAGTTGCCGCCCCTGCCCGCGCCTGGTTTCCATAGGAACACGTAATTACGGCGCGTAGCCTTCTGCTCCGGAAGTTGTTCTCCCACAGTTCCGTCCTTCCCTTCAAAGAGTCCGCGTCTCTTTTATTCTTACAGCGGCTCGTGCCGAAGAGTTTTGGGCGGAAGAGGCTGCCGTTGAGGGGGCGTGGTGACGTAGCCGCAATATGGAAGACACAGTTCACGTGCCGGCAGCTGCAGATCCTCTTCCTAGACCTACGATGGCTCAACCGGGGACTCTCAATCTAAATAACGAGGTGAGCAGCGAGGTCTGGGAAGCTGTGGGGATGACCTTGAGGACCTTCAGAAGAGCTCTTCTGCGTCTTTCTGAAGGCCAACGTTCTGGCTGGGGGCGAGGGTAGGGAGTGGAACTGCAGGAGCTTCTTTGTGGGCCCTGGCTGCTTTTCTGGAACTCAGAGCATGGCAGCGATAATCTCCTCCACGGTTTCTAGGTGGCCGAAGCGAGAGCCGGGCCTATGGCCCTCAGGCCCCTGAATTTTTATCTGTGGGACTGGGGGAATTTATTTAATCTTTGTATTCACTGTTGTCTGTAAAACGAAACTCATGATAGTATAATTACCTTCCTCATAAGGTTGTGAGAATGAAATTAACTAGAATGTGCAGTGTCTGACAATGGAGTCTCAGTACACATTACCCGCCTTTTATTGACTGCCGAAAATGACGGGAAGGGGTTAAAAGATGTAGCTTTTCTAAGAAATTGCTGATCTTCAGTGAGATTGTATCGTTTACGCTCAATGCTTCATTTCTTCTTTTAGGTACTCTACCATTTCTTTCATTTACAGCACAACTTTAAGAACTATTTACACTTGCTGTCCCCAATTTCCCTTATCTCATTCTCTTAAATCCAGTCTCTTCAAATATTTGTCCTCATCACCTACACTATAACGTGCAAATGTCACCAGGCTTTCATTTCTGCTACTACTCCCTTTCCAGTTTCTAGTTTCTGCTTCTATTCTGGGGAGTCGTATGTCATCTGAAAACTAAAAGTAAGCTGGAAAAGCAAGGATAAAATGAGGACCTTATAGCTACAGCCAAAGAAGTGCTTTGTCCTCTGTATTCATGTAGCTGCTATAAGCAAATCACTGTTCATATTACACAGTTGTGTAAGACACGCTTTCTATTTTCAAGTAGCCTATACCCAGATAAGAAAGGGTAAACAGCACCCATGTATGATACAGAATAATGCCCAGAAAAAAAAAAATAATGCAGAAAAGTTTCCAAAGAAGGCAAAATGGAGTGAGTGATATTTATTCTTGGTGTTTAAGGATCTTATTCTAGAATTGCAGTCAGTGATTCAATGAAAGGGAAGAGGGCATTCCCAGCAGAGGGGCTAGTATGAACAGGGAAGGGATGGTAGCAGGAAACCCTTTAGATGGTATAGGGGTAGATACCTCTCCATTGATGAGAACTTGTAGGATGAAGTAGGAAGTAAAACAAATATATTACTTTCTTACTGCCAGGTTCATAAGTCGATTTCGTTTGGTGGTGGAGTATAGAACTTATTAAAGAGAGAAACCTGAAGGCATTTAGTATGTATTAATAAACATACATTAAGTTTGTGCTAGTTATGGAAAACATTTGGTGGGCCTTTTTTCCTTAAGATTACCTATGAGATATAAAAGACCTTAATTAGAGTGATGTCTTTGGGGATTCAATGGAAATACTAGTGAACTTCCTGTTCAATTTTGAAATTACTCTGAGAGTGGTAATGACAATCATTTACCACTCCTCACTTAAGGCTTTTTCTTTTTCCACTTAGCTGATTTACAGGCCTCTTCAAAACAGTTAAAATTTGATCTTTAGGAAGCCTTCACTAATTCATCTAAGTCTGGACTAGATTATTTTTTGTGCAACCAGAGTGCTTTCTACTCTGCGAACACTTGTTTACCTGTTCCTTTTTGTATGTATATCAATGTTATATGTCACCTACAACATTATTCACTCTGTGAATGTTTGTTGTATGACTAAATGAACTTAGAAATTAGGAGGTATACATGTCCCACACTCAAGTAAATCTTGTATAATTTACTAATATGAAGGTGAAGAGAAAAGAACAAAAATGAAGGTGATAGAAAGTGTTATAATTTTAAATTAATGGATAAAAATTACAAATGGAAAAACAAATATTGATTTGTCTACATAAAAATTGAAAAATATCCCAAAGCAGGGGTTGGGAGGAGGGAAAGACAATCAATTAGGAAAAGTAATATAGCATATATTACAGATAAATTGTAACGTTGTTACTATAAAATAGTTCATGGAAATTAAGGGAAACAGTCTCATAAAAAATGAGTAAAAGAAATGAATTAAGCTCTCTAAGGAAGAAGTGTATGTGAAAGAGTTCAGATACAGATTATCTTTCAGATCTTCCCATTACTTTTCCATCACTACCCTTATCCTAGTCCAAGTTATATCGCCCACCAGAACACTGTACTAGCCTTCCAGCTACTTACTGTAACTCTTCTCTCTCCAGTCTCATCTCCATAGTAGAGCTGGAGTTCTGTCTTCAAAACATTAATCATGTGACTTCCTTGCTTAAAGCCTACCTGGTGGCTTTCTGTTACTTTTGGTAAAGACCAATCTAAACACGGTCGATCTCTCTACCTTCTATTATACAACTCCCCCACCATCACCACCACCTCAGTCTCTGGCAGTATATTTAATTACCCAAAATGTCTTTTGTGAAAATAAAAGCCTTCCTGTAGAGTCACCTATTATGCTAATTTTTAGTGTCTTTTACCCTTAATAATTCCACTCTTTTCAAAAAATTCCAAGGATAAAGGCTGACATTTATAAAATACTTCCTGACTCTAGGTCCTTAAAATATGCTTATTTTCTGAAGTGATGTAAAATTTTACCTTTTTTAAAAAAATAAACTATTTTTACTTCATCTCGTGATTATTTAATGCATTTTTTATCTTTACTAGTACTTTATGTAGAGATATTTAACCACCTTAAAGCAACTTCCCTAACCTCTAGCGTTGTACCTTGTCTACAGGTAGTAATAAGTAAATACTTGTTGGACAGAAGAAAGTATGGATAGCTTAGCTTGAGTGACCTAATCAAATGAGGTAATCTCATAAATGCAGACCTTTTTTTTTTTGTCCTTTTCACTAGAACTAGAGAAAGGATGCACAATAGAAAACAACACTTCTGTTGTTTTTTTTTAGTGACTAAAAAAACTAGAGTTTGAAAAACTAGAGCGGAGTTTGCCCCAATCATCTTTTTTTAAGGCAGCAGTGTTATGTAAAATCAGTATTAGGAGACGAAACCATCTGACCAGGTACTTATTATAATCTCATAGGAGAGTCAGGGGCTTTTATATGAAACTGACATTGTGTTATTCTTGACAGCACATTACCAACAAACCCACTAGAAAGTTGCTTTCTATTTCTTGTGATAGTAAAGGTAGAAACTGAAGTGCCAGAGAACAGAAATAAGAATATTAAAAACTACATTTTTGCTTTTGAAGTTGCAAAGCTCCTATTTCATAATGTAGTACTTTTTAAGAATTTTTACTGAAATACAGTAAATCAGGGTCCATCCATACGAAGAGAACTATATTTTGTTTGGTTGTTAAACTATTCTGGGAAGTTTTGCTAGGTGGCAGTATATTCTCAATAATGATTAATTGTAGATAAATACCAACCACTCTAGAATTTTTAAATTGTTGCTCATTAGAAATAAAAAGTATATTTCAGTAATAAGTTTTCATCCAAATGGCCAATTAGAAGTCCTCCATATAAAACCATAATTTCATTAATTATGAAATAGTTCAAATATGGAAAACGATCTAACAAATGTCCTTTAATCCACTTCCTATATTTAGCAGATGTCAATATTTTGCCATATTATAATGCTTAATTCTACCCACTGTATTTTCCACTTTAGAAATAATTATTACTCATTTAGTGAATTATTTTCTCACCCATATTTTTCATAATTTTAGTTACACATATACCCATGCTTATACTCAGTGTGTAGTGTTGTGTTGTATATTTTTAAATTTTGCATGTGTGGTATCATACTGTATAAAAGTAGTGTCATACTACGCATATCACTCTAAAAGTTACTCTTTTCACCAAACATTATTTTCAAGGTATATCTATGGTAATACATGCAGATCTCCTGCATTGATTTAAAATACTACATTGTGTATACTTTATACAGTATTTTATCTTTTATTCAACATTTTGTTAGACCGTTGCAGTGAATAGTCTTGCGCATAGCTTTTTGCTATTGTTGGGGGTGCGTCTTCTAGATAGATTCCTAGAAGCAGGATTTTGTTACGTATTGCCAAAGTTTCCTCTGGAAAGAGTATACTGATTTGCATTCCTACCAGCAATGTATGAAAGTGCCTGCTTTCTCACAGCCTTGCCAACAGAAAGTGTTGTCACAGTGTTTGTATTTGCCAATCTGATAGATGACTAATGAACAACCACAAGTCTTAGTGTATTCTAAGAAACACAAATATACTCAAATTTTTCTTAGTTCTGAAAACTCCCCTAGAACAATACTAACTCTTGGAGTACTTATCTTCTTCTAACCATGGGATTTTGTAACAGGTTAATTCAAATGAATGGCAAAGTCATTACTTTGCCAAAAGAGACTGCTTGGTTGACTGGCTAGCAGATAGCCAACTAAGAGTCAATCCACCCATCCCCCCAACCGTCATCTAAATTGCCAGTTATAAAAATAGTCATAGGGATGTAAAGTACAGCATAGAGACCATAGTCAGTAATATTATAATAACTATGTATGGCGTCAGACGGGTACTAGACTTATCCAGGTGAGTACTTTATAAGGTATAAATGTCTAATCACTGTTTCGTACACCTGAAGCTAATATAGTGTATGTCAACTGTAATTGGAAAATAATTTTTTTTTAAGTAGGAATATTGTAATTTAAACACACCTACTTTAAATTTTAATAAAAACATTTAAATGCAAAAAAAAAGTCAACTCAAATAGCATTTATTTTGTGGACCGAAGTTTTCTCTCAGCTTTGTAGACCAGAAACTTGCTATCATTATCATCCTAAAAGTACAGCTCATTCTCTCAAAAGCAAGTTTACATTAACCACAAGTTTAGACTATATTAAGGATAAAGCTAGTTTAAGAAATATGTCGAACGTGGACAGAAAGGATCACAAAGTAAAACATTTTTTTTCCTGTCTGCTGATCTACATCAGCTGCTTAGAATGTAGAACCACAGAAAGTTTTTTAGTTATATGATTCATGTTGGGCTGTGATACATCTGTCCCCAAAATTGAGTTATTCCAGTACAATTTGGATTTCAACCCTTCTTTGGAATCTTCTTGAGTTGGACACTGCCCGCTTTTGCTCTTTTTGGTTTCCTTTCCTATATTTGTGTTATCTCAACATACACACATGGTCTTTTTAAGTAGATGTATTAGCGTTCCACTTAATTTATGATCATATTTTTGTATTGTCTACCCAAGAGGTGATCCGGAAAACATTACTGTGTTGAAATTTTACCAGGTTTACTGGTGGCATCAGTATGTGTAGGTTCGAGGTGATACTTCACTGTCAGCACATGGTTGGGGGATGGTGGAGAGTGCTAGCACACATCTTAACTCTTTTTCTTCTGCTCTTAGAGAGTGTATTAAATACATTCTTTTGATGCTTGGAAGCATTCAACTTAGGCTTGTCAGTCTTGGTGATCATGACCTTGTGATATATTCCGATATAAAGAGTCTTCTAACTCTATTTCCTTCCACTTTTCTTTTACTTTATTTCTTCTGTCAGCACATTTCGTTTCCATTATAATGCTTCTGTTCTCTCCTTGCTCAAGTTTCTTTCCTTCTTTCCCTCTCAAACAATATCATACTCTTATTGCATTTCTAACACTGATAGTTCTATTTACTTTTGATTGGCGAATTTCACCTTTAATTCACCTGTATTGCCTTTAAGCAGTGCATTGGTCCTTTGATGATATTGGTTGTTTTAGGACCATTTGTTGACTTATGGGTTATCTGTCAACCAGCTTCATAATTCCTGGATGACAAATGAATTGGCAGTCCTTTAAATTCTAACTAAAAGGCTACTGATAGCTGTTTGTCAGTTTTGCAAAAATAAACTTAAATACTTGGAGAAAGCTAAGTGATTAGAATGAGCAGTTGTGAGAAAAATAAAAGTATAATTCCATTTTTAAATAAAATGAATATAATTATTTTTTAATATCCTAAACTTATCTAATTTTCCTACTGTCTATACACAGATGCTAAGAAAGTTAATAAACCTAGAAAAGCATTTTTTGGCATTGGCATGAAACTAAGTACATGAAGCATTCCCTTTGCTTTTAGAATTCCCTTATGCAGTAATGACAAACATAGTACTTCTTAAATTGGAATTTTAAAATTGGAATCTAGCTTTCTCATGATTGGAATGTAACCAAGGCCCCACTGTGCCCACTGCTTATTAGTTAAGTTTAGTTAAACCTAGTCTACGTGGCTTTTCATTTTTGCAAGTAGCGTTTTTTTCTTAATCTAACTTTGAAACAGTTTCCAAAGAGATTAACATATCTAGTGGGAAAGAAACCTGATTACTCTGCATTCTGTTACTGTAGTATGCATTTGAAACAGTGAATGAACAAGCGAGTATTGCTACCTTTCTGGTCATTTATTTAACAAATATTTATTGAACACTTAACTCTGTACCATTCTACTATGTTAGGTATTAAGATGCAGTGTTGAATAAAACAAGATACTTGTCCTTCATTGATTTTATAACTTACTGGGAAAAAGACACATTAAAGATAATCAGATCAAAAGTAAAATATTAAACTTAAAATAATGGTCATAAGTTCTAGAAGCACTGTAAGTGCTTATAATTTGGAACTTTGACTCTAGGGAGGCCAAAAAGGACTTTATTGAGAAATGATAACTGAGCCAAAAGTAAAAAGCCTAGAAGACATTAACAAGTTGACATTGAAGGAAAGAGCATTCCTACCAGAGAAAACAGCAGGTGTGAAGATGTGAGTGTGATAAGGCTGAAGGACTAAAAGAAGGCCTATCCAAAGAACAATTGGAAACTATTGAAGAGAGGTAAATAAAGGTGTGACACGAAGTCTGTGTGTTAAAAATGTATTCTTACTGAGTTATGGATAACTGATTGGTGAGGGACAAGAGTGGATATAGAGAAACCAGTTGCCATTAACTCAACCAGGAGATTTAGGAGGTCAAGATAGAAAAAAAATGGTACAGTTTGAAAGATAACTAGGAGATAAAATTAATAGGGCTTGGTAATAGATTTATTGTGAGAGATTTAGAAATGACAGTTACTTATAATGAGCCCTAAGTTGGTTTTGGTTCATAACTGAAAGGATTGTTCTATTCCTTAAAACATGAAACACTAAAAAAATGGGGGGCGGGGGCAATCCGGTTGAGAGTGAAGAACATAAATTCAAGTGTGAAATGGAGGTGATTTTAAGCATACTCTAAAGGAAGTGTTAAGTAGACAGTTGCAAATTAGAGTCTGGAGCTAAAAGTGAAATCTCAGCTGAAGGTAGAAATTTTTCAGTCATCTTTATTTAGGTGGCACATTGAAGCAATATACACATATAAGGTCACTTAGGGCTAAAAAATGTATCATGAAAGGAAGAGCTGGTCTAGGACTGTCCATTGAACTCTTAACATTTCATGACTGATTAGAGGTGGATGAGCCTTCAAAGAAGACCAAAATGGAATGGTTAGAGAGGAAGAAGGAAAACCATGAAAGTATTCTGGCATGTGTCATGGAAGCCAAGGGAAAAGTATTTCAAGAAGGAGAAAATGGAAAACAGTGTCAAATACTGCTGAGATTTCAAGTAAAATGAAGTCTGAAAGATTCCTTTAGAATTCAGAGACTTAGAAATCATTGATATCCTGGACACCACAGATGAATTCCACAAACGAATTATGTGGCGTGCAGAAATGGAGATAGTGAGTTTGAACATCTCTAAAAGCTTGACTTTGAGGCAATTGAAGAGAGTGAGTGGTCCTAGTGAACTTTGTAGTAAGGCTCTTTTGTCTTTAATGAAAACG
This sequence comes from Pteropus alecto, assembly GCF_000325575.1. Lineage (NCBI taxonomy): Eukaryota > Metazoa > Chordata > Mammalia > Chiroptera > Pteropodidae > Pteropus > Pteropus alecto. The sequence continues at coordinate 43,962,106 of NW_006436298.1, forward strand.
ATTCAAGCATGATAAAAATTAGTCGGAAACAGCCATTTAAGAGACTGGCAGTACTAAAGTAAAGAGATAGTCTTTGGTAGCGGTCCTCAACTTTTTTTGAACCAGGGACTGGTGCTCCTTTGAGAATCTAATGCCTGATGCTCTGAGGTAGAGCTGAGGCACTATTAGCACTGGGAAGTGGCAGCAAATACAGATGAAGCTTTGCTCCCCCACCTGCCACTCACCTCCTGCTGTGCAGGCTGATTCCTAACAGGCTACGGACCTATACTGCTCCTCCAGGTTTTAGGGACCCCTGGTTTGTAGTAAGGGTTCTAGGATGGCAGAAAGGATGGGATCCAAAGCACAATTGAAAGATTAACCTCAAATAGGTGTAGTTATTTTATTGTAACTTTATTAATGAAAGAGGGTGGGTGATGAAAGTAAAGTTGCATTCATGGTAGTAGAAAGGTGATGGTTCCCGTCTGATGTTTATTTTCTCCATCAAATTGAGAGAGATGAAGAGGAAAGTCAGTTGTTTTAGGAAAGTAGGCACAAGTTTAAAATAGTCATTGTAGACTATGTAAGGTTGCTAGGAAGTATATGGAGCCCATTCAAAGTTACATATGATGAATTTATAGTAGATCAAAAGTTTCAAGTATTTCCTGGCTTTTGTGGTGCTGTGATAAAGAACTCAGAATGTTGTTTTCATCCTAGATTAACGGAAGGGATTGCTAACCAGAGGGATAGGGGAGTTTAAGGTATTGGCAAGTGTTGATCATGTACCTAAACTGGACAAAAGAAAAAAGAAAAGGACTAATGTTTGAGAGAAAGAATAGGGACCAATGAATTGCTGATCCCAGTGAAGTTATAAACAATTGTGGTGGGTGGAGTTGAACAAGCAAGCTGATAGAAGTTGTGATCTCAATGTGTAGTATTTGAATTGATGGTTTTAGAAATAGAATAGTTATGAGTGATGACAAGGACTACCATGTGACTATGGAAGTAGGTGAATGAGATGGAGGAGATTAAGTCATTAGAAAAGAAGAAGTCAAGGATATAATATTGGATGGGTTATTCAAGTGGACATCTACATCACCCAGAATGAAGACAAAGCTTAGGGTGGAGAGAAATTGTAAGTTGATTGCCAGTATCTTCAATGGAATACAAGGAGGTGAATGATATTAATGAAGGATAAGAGAGAGTGTTGCAGCCAAATACAGGAGCCTTAAAGAAATAGGATGATATTTATATTCTTATTTTGGCAAGAAGAATTTGAGGAATTGTGTGTGTCGGGCACTCTTGCAAGGCACAGAAAACACTAAATATCGCAGAACCCTTGACTTCTAGGAGTATACAGGCTATAGAGAAAGATAGCCACATAAGCAATTAGTGACAATACAGTGAGATAGATGCTACCTACAAAGTATATGGGGAATGCCAAGGATGGAGTGGTTATCTCTAACTGAAGAACTCATGGAAGATTTCACAAGAAAGATTATATTTGAACTGAATTTTATGTGGTTCCTAAAGTGGAGGAGAGGAAGAATGACATTACAGAAGGAATTATAAGATACATTGCTCCTAGCAATGATAGACAAAACATAAACTCAAAATGATAGCATCCCATTGCAGTAAGTACTAGTATAATATGTAGTTCTTTATTATTAGAATATTTCCATCTCTTGGCCAATAATTCTATTTTTATGGTCACAGAGTTCAGCGTTGTTCTCTAATGGGATAATTTAAATGTTAGCTGTGTGTGTGTGCGTGCGCGTGTGTGTGTGGGTGCGCTCATGTCCACCCGCACTTGTGTTTTTGCCATTTCTTTTAAAGTTATGCCTTAAATAATTTATTCCAAAAAATATATGCAAGGGATACTCTATAAACAAATAAAATATAATCATTTTCACATATTTGTTTTTGTTCATACAAACACTATTCAACAAATTAAATTTCCACCATTATGGGTGAAGCTCTGTTTTAAACCGCAAGGATGCAAAGATGAATGTGACATTCTGATTTCAAGGAACTCACAGGTTTATTATGTGCCAAGTCCAATAAGACATGTGTAATATTAAAGTGCAAATCACTGGGTATGCTGTGTCTTTAAAAAATCATAACTTGTTTCTTAAGTCCTCAGACACATTTTTAGAATGTTGATTTATTCCTTTATTCCTTTGTTTATGGAAGAAGTTTGATTTTATCAAACTGATAAAAATTTTAACAAAAATTTGGTTAAACTGGTACGTAGTCTATAATAGGAAGACTCAAAATAAAGTATGTTTCTTTTTAATTAATAGCCTTTCTAATTTTGACTTTATTCTCAAAGGTCGTGAAGATGAGAAAAGAAGTGAAGAGAATCCGAGTTTTGGTTATCCGAAAACTTGTCAGGAGTGTTGGCAGACTGAAGTCAAAAAAGTTAGTCATTTAAAGTAATGGTCCTATGACTAATAAAATGTCAAAAGTTGTTTTTACTCAGTATTTACAAAATCTGAGGGTGGGACCTAGAGGAATAATTAAATATATTACTCATACAGCACTTCGTTTTATATTTAGAAAATATCTGAGTGAGATAAAATGTGCTGTTTCAGCATGTCCTTACATGGTTTGACCCACATTCACTTAAGGTACATGATGAATTCTTCTGTTTTTTCAAAACTCTTTTCGACCTTTTCAGAATGAAAGTTTTTTAGGGTTATGTATGTGTTTCGTATTATTAAAATTTATTTTAAGATGTTGATAAAGTTTAATAAATCTAGTAATACTTTGAATCAATTATAAAGATTTTATATCACTTTATTTCTCAAATTGTTCATTTGAAATCTTCAGTACCTTATAGAAGTATTTATCAATATCTTGAAAAAATAGTATTTTATATTTTCATTATCACAAGTATTATAGGAAAAGTATGTTATTTATAGTTTTTATGCTCTAAGCATGTTTACAAAGTATTCAAATGTGCTTTATTCCTGAGTAATTTCTTGTGCTTTCTTTCATAAATGTTTCAGATCTCTCTCTTCTCTGACTTAATCAGATATGTGCCATCTTTTTGTATTTAATTGCAGAGAACAAATTTTCATTTAATGAAATTATTTCCATCCTTTAATTGTAGCATATGGAACTTACATTAAATACAATGTACTATTACCCGATTGATTGAAAAGTACTATTTGGCCTTCTCATTAAAGAATTAGAAGGCAAGCTGTCTGTCAGTTGTAGTAGTTATTAATATGCCAGGACGGTGCTTATTTTTGCCAAAAACTTGGGTTCATTGGTGAATTGAAGTATATGTTAGGTAGGGAGAAGATACGGTAGCATGACAGTGTTATTTTGAGATTTATCATGCTTTTCTAAAAGAAATGAAGAGACTTTTTATTATAAGTCTATAATAAATGCTTTTCCTGGCTATATATATAATGTTATTTTTGCAGGGGTACCGAAGATGCACTGTTAAAAAACCAAAGACGGGCCCAACGATTGCTTGAAGAAATTCATGCCATGAAGGTAAGGAATTGTGTGGGTATTGTATAGGTATGTTTCTGAGTCTCATGTCAGCCTGCATTTGTGTATGTGTGATGTTACTTACTTGAATATTACTGCAAATTTACTAAGACGTATTTTATGGGTTTGTTTGGTGAATAATGTAACACATTTAGAAAATCGTAATATATTTAAGCTTGCATTTTTCCATGTTTTTTTATTGAATTTGTTAAAGTACTAGACTAATTTGAGTCAAAACTATGCCAAACTAAACTCAATCTATGTTTAATAATGCCTCATGCCTAAGGTTTTTATTTTTACTGTAACTTTAGGCATGAAGTCTAAGTTAAGTTCAAGAATTAAAGTGGTCATGCTGTTTGGTAATGTAGATGGGGATATTGGTGGCTGACATCATGCTTCGCCTATTGCCAACTCAATAAATTTTTGTGTGGTGGTGTCAGCATTTTATTCAGCTCTGTAGTAACTTGAAATAAAATTAGTGTTGGACTAAAATGATCTGTATTTGTGTTTCTTTCAGCCAGACTCTTCACTAGAATAATTTTTAGGTCTTCTCACTGCTCTTACTTTGTGGAAACTTTCATTTACCAAATGACATACTATTAAATGTCTGGGAGACTTTTATTGCAGAACTTAAAAACAACATTTGGTACCAGCAATTATCTTAATTGCAGGGTCATTTTGCATGTATGTTTGACTTTTACATTTTGGTATAACCTCCAAGTTTTGAGATAACTAAAAGAACGATAGAATTCTTTAAAAATATTTTAATTGAATTAGATTATCAGAGTTTTTCACCATTTTTTCCTTTTGAAGGAATGGTAAAATATTTTATAGGTCAAAGTTATCACAGTTAATCTGAATAGAAACATATGGAGGACATGATTCTACTTTAGTGTGAGGAATTTTTATTTGTTTTATTTTCACAGGACCACAAAATTCATGAAATCCATTTGATATCTTCTTTCCCAAAGTTTTAATCCCCTTTTTTTCCAGTCATTCAGTCAAAATATTCTGTTTGCCTCTTAATATCATTTGTGTCACTTACGATTACACATCCCTTACGTTTTTCGTATACCTTTTTTTCCCCCATGAAATTCCTATGAGAAATAAAATCTTTAGAGATTTTTGTTTTGAAAATAATATTGTTAGGAATTATTATATATCCCTTTGTCTCTTTCACGTTCTCTTAACCAAGTTTCTTAATAAATTATTGCATTCCTAACCTAAATTTTTCCCTGTAATTTTTTCTGAATAGTTATTTTTGTAGTCCTAAATTATTCAGAGACTTTGAGCTATTATATAATTGCTGATTTTATTTTACCGTGGAAAGGATACCTTATATATAATAAGCCCATATGCAGTCTATGGCCATGCCACCCTGAACAAGCCTGATCCCATCTGATTTTGTGAAGCTAAGCAGAGTCAGGCCTGGTTAGTACTTGGATGGGATACCACCTAGGAAGACCAGGTGCTGTAGGTTTAAAAAATAAAAAAATAAGGGATTGTAAGCTGACAAGGTCATTGCAATCTATGAGGTCAACCAAGGGTAGCCTCGTCTAAAAAAAATTAAAAAATTAAAGAAAGCCTATATGCAGTATACAAAGAGTTTGAAAACGAAAGATAGTCATTAATCTTTAGAATACTTTCCTTCTGTTTCTATCAATAACGGATTTAATTTAATCAGAAAGAAAAGTTGTCCTGTTTGATCTGTATATGAAACTTGTTTTCTGTTATTCTTAAAACCTCATCAGCAATAAGAAATCAGACTCAGTGGTAAAGTTCATGGGTTTATAAATTACTGCGTCATAATGAGAGTTTTCTTGTTTGTTTTTCTCTGCTTTTTTTCTTGTGATTATATATATAAGACCACTGTGGACTTGCTGCCTCATAGAAAGCTGAAATTTATAACCTATGTAGTCTTGGAATTTATAAAATTGATAGTGTGTGTGTGTGTGTGTGTGTGTGTATTCCTTGAATTTGTGGCAGTGATTAGGGTGGTCTGAATTGGATGCTCTGAATTCATCTTTTTTGAAATGCTGTTTAAAAGCTGGATTAAATTTAAATATAAAAACCAGAGGAAAAAAGTCTATATGTTTGCTTTTCTTATATGTCAAATTTCATTGCTTATTTATGATTCTTTTACAAAACGGGTCTACTTTTCTAAAAGAAGCAAATACATAGAGCATTTTTTTAAATGAAAGGTCATTGTAATTTCTTAAGTGTTTATCATTTACGTGGGAGTATCAAAGAAATAGTCAGAAAAGAGAAAATTCACAGTCTCAATTAAATTTAAGGAAAAACCTCTAGTTATTCGTTTCCTCAGATGAATTTTTTTTCCTTGGTTCATATACCACTACATTTTTATAGTCTTGTTCATGACATACTGTCCTATACTTGTTCTCTATGATAATAGGGTATTTTGTTGCAAGATGACTTCCTCAAGAAGAAAACTTGAGATATTTTTAGAAATGGGAGTTTGTCTTTTCTGGCCAAAAGGAAAAAAAAAAAAAAAAAGCCCTGATCTTTATGATACCATAAAAGCATAGGTTCCATTTTTATAGACTGTAATGCATGAATACCAAGTCTTGGCTGTCTTTTCTAATAGTATTCTTACTTTTAACTTTACTACTAATATAAATTCTGGCTTCTGAAACAGGTTTAGTTTTTCTTTGGAAATTGAAGTAGCTTATCAACTTTTATAGATCCCTAAGTTGCTTAGCTAGGGAAGCATAGAGTAAAATTAAGACATGTACTGACATTAGTCTAAATATACATGAAATCCCTTCCTCAATAATAACAGTAGTATAACTAGCTTTTACTGAATATTTACTATGTGCCAGATACTATATTTTATGTTTTATCATCACCATCTCATGAGGTAGATACCATTATTATTCCTGTCTTTACAGAATAGGAAACCAAGGCTTAGAGAAGCTAAGCAACTCGGCCAAGGTCAAATAGTTGTTAGGCTTTATAACTGATTATAAAGCTAATGGTGTTGAACACTTTACTGTACTGCTTCAGTAAGACTAGAGCTTCTGAAATATATCTATATTCTACCCTCCTAGAGATTGAGTGAGGTACTATAATAAATATGATACTTGCCCTCTAGAGAAAAAAGGCCCAAAGATGTACAACATGTTTTTAGATTCTTTAATTCCTCATAGCTAAATACATATACTCAGTTAACTCTGCCTTTTTTTCATTTTAACTTCCTTCTCTCTGAGACTGTTACTTTCCCCTATACAATGAGAACTTTTATATTCTTTGACACCTTGCTCTTCCTGCTACCCTTACTTCCCTATTTTAAAACTTTTTCCTTTGGTTTCATAGTACTCTTATTTTTACATGGTCAAGTCTCTACTATTAAAAGCATCCTTTAAGCTTGCATCAGTTGTTAGGGTTGCCTTGTGTCATGCTCCTTCATGGCTTGTTTCTAAGTAGTTGTCACTGGGGGAGTCAATGGGAAAATGGTATAGATTATGATCTGTAGAGGTAGTATGGAAAAACAAGTAAAATAATACATCATCAAAATATCAATATATAATTTGACTTTCACCACAACTCTATGAAGTAGGCAGAATCTTATTTCAAAGAGTACATTTAGAAGTTTTCCAGGGTACACACCCCTTGAATGATAGGATTGTTGTCATATATACTTACATGTCCATTAGAATTTTATGATGTTTCTGGTTATATATACTTTTTAAAAAATTTATTGAAGTTATTCTCTAATTTTAAATACTGTGATTTTGTTAGTTTTTTCTTATGAATGTTTAAAAAGAAATTTGCCTTGTCGTAAAAGATGCCTTATTTATCCTGTAAGTATACTGTGTTAGTTATTTGTCTCAAATTAACATTTATTCGGTCAGTCTACTAAAGTAATAGTATTAATACTATTGTTAAAATAAGATTATAATTATTTTTGACAGTTTCATCTTTTATCGGTAAGCCAAAACAAAGAAACATCAAATCAGACTCACATATTAGAGACATTACCTAGAATTCACCTTTACTAATAGTTTTGAGGATATATGCAATCAGAAGGCACAGGTGGAAGCAAGGAGAGATCTGGGACTCTGCGTGATCCCACAGTTACCTCATAGCAGAGAGCATTTAGATTTTGAAACTTTGCTGTTCTGTAACCAAAGATTGTGTAGCTTACATGATTTTTTCCAGTGTGCCATGCCTTATAAATCCATAGATTCTGGGTTTGTTAACTGTAAGCATCCTTAATACGGAACATCTTGCATTCTTCAGATAAGGACTTGCCTCCTAACCAAAATCATTAGCCTGTTTACCAGGAGGACCAGTTATCAGAATATTAACAAGGAGATTAAACTCCCATCACCTATTTGTCCCTGGATTTCCTCTTGGTAAAGGAAGTGAAAGGATCTCTAGACAGCTGTTTTAACTCTTCCCTCTGATTTGTAATAGTCTTCCTTTGGCTTTTTTTTTTCTTTTGTGTTTCCCTCCAACTTTTTGGAAAATATTTTAAACCTATAGAAAAACTGTAATGCTGTAATATAATAATAGTACATTGTCTCACATCCATGTTTTTCCCTTTATTGGTGATACTCAGTTCCAATCACTTGGTTTACATGTTGTCTGCCATATTTCTCCATTTTAAAGGCACCTTTTTCTTTTTAGAATCATTAAGTAATCTGTGAGATGATAACTTTAAGACTATAAGGATATACTGTTGTCTTTCACTCAGTGACTCATGTTCTACGGCTGGATCAGTTAACACTTTTTTATTTCCATTTCTCAGCTGGGATTTTTTTTTTTTTCTCTGATAAGATTTTAATTCATTGAATTTTTTTTACATCACTGAGAATAGTGCTAATAGCCGTTTTTACCTGTGGAGGGGAAAAATGTTTCTATTTCTTGGTTCTACGGATGTCAGGTAATTTGGGATTGAACCCTGGACATTATTAGGATTAAGTAGTAGAGATTCTGGGTTTGATTATTTTTCTTCAGTAAGTGCTTATTTCAGCAGTTATTTTTTGGGATTGGCTTTAATTTCAAACTATGTTTCTTTGACAACAGCTCCAGCCTCAGTTCAGATCTTTTGTCTTTTAGTGAGCTGCTTTGAATCTGTTCTTTGTATGAGTGGTTCAAGTTTAGGGGTTCTTTCCCTTCTGGGTTTCCTCTGCTCTCTCAGTGGGTAAGGTATGCTGACTACACTCTTCCATAGGTTCTGCTGTCACTGTTCTTGAACCAGGCAGACTACAGTTAGTCTTAGGCTACACTCTGAAGAGATGTTATCTTATCTGTATAGCTCTCTTTGTGAGCTTAGACTCCCCATCAGCGTCTGCCTTCCATTTATTCTTCTTTAGCTTCTGGTGTGGCTTTTTGTAGCACGTACAAGTTTTATGGTTTTGTTTTTGTTTTTTGGTGGGGAGGAGTGGTGGGAACCTAATCATATTCTCTATTAGTGTCTTAGTCTGTCATACCCAGAAATGGAAGTAGCTAAAATTGGAAGTAACTAAAAATAGCTAAGAAAGATCCTGAATACCTCAAGACTCTGTAAATTTAGGTTTTAGAGAGATGAAATAAGAGTTTAGAAAAGTGTAGCCAGTGAAGATGAAAAAGAACCGAGTGTATGGTGGTTAGGAAACTAAGTGAAGAGAATATTTCAGGAAGGGAGTAATGGACTAGGTATTTTTGTTGATGTTGTTCTTGTTTTAAACTCAGTAATATTGTTTTCAAAGTGTAAACTCATTAGATCATAATTATTGATAAAATTTTCAAGTTGTAGTTCCTCTGTGGTCTAGCCTACCTGGCAGAACCGTGCTGGTAAAACCAAAATGGTTTTTTGTTCTTACTCAGGTGATCCTAAGCATGCCTTCTCTCCGTTTCTCCCTTCCCCATGCTGTTTCTTATCTGTAAAAAGATTTTTAAGTCTCAAAAGTCTGAAACTGTTTCCACAGTTATATTTTCTTCCTTTAGGTCTGAAACCTAGAATCTGCAAACAGTGGTCCAAGTATGGAAGAGGCGTAATGATTCTTTCTCATTTACATTCCATACTCCTTTAGCATACATTATGGTCTTTTATGGCTACAGGAACTGCAGTAATGAGTACTGTGACCTGTAAGTCCCTTTCATAAATCTGCACCTTTTATGTAGATTATTTTTCTTTAATGCATTACAAAAATCAAGTAATAAAATATTTTTTGAAACCTTTGGGTAACTTTAAAGATCCCCAATAAAAACTTTCAACTTAGAATAGTATTTTTACCAAGAGGGAGTGAAATAACACACTTCTCTAGAAGAGTTTAGGCACTGCAGGTATCAATGAGATTGATTCTGTCTGCATGACTATTTAATTTTTAAAAATTTTTCTTGTCCCATCACATTTTCTCTTCCTTTTTCTCTCTTTGCTTTTCTCTTACTATGGTTACTGGTAATGTCTCTTCTGGTGGACACTTTATTAAATAGGTAACATAGAGAAGTGGATAGACTGAGCAATGTAAAATTTAATGGCTACTGTACTACAGTGAAATCAGAAATATTTATTGGAGAAGATGTTGCTACATCATCAGGAAATCCTATTCACTGTCGTTGGGCTTAGAAATTAGTAAAACCTTTTTAAACAGACATGTTAAACCTTTTTAACATTAGCAACATGTTAAAATTATTGACTGAGCATTTCTGTTTTTAAGAATATATTCTATAAACATAAGGATAAATGAGAATATTTATGGAAACATTTTAATACTAAAAAATTAAACACTGCTTAGTGTAATTCCTTAAATATTGTTTAGAAATCGAAGTTATAGAGTATAAAATAAAATAGAGAGAAAATAAAATAAGATAGGAATGTGTATCTACCTTAATGCATTATTTTTATATATGTATTTAATGTTTTTATGTACAAACAGATCTGTCACTCTTATAAAGTAGATATGTATTCAAGTAGAAACTTTAAAGAATTTTAAAGCAACATAGATTAGAAAATCTACTTCTTAACATAATATTCATTATACAGCAAAAATGTTATAGAAAGCAAAAATGTATTATATGTACACCATAGGGATGTGTGTGTGCACATGCATGTTTGTGAATAGTACAATTTTATATTCTAAGAATTTTGAAAATCTTCATGTGTGTTATTTAATTTTTTACAATAATTTGTAATATTAATCTTTATAACGTTTCTGAAGCATTAGAATGTAATTGAATGTGAAAATGACAGAGAACTTGGGATAGCAATTAGTCACAAACACGTGCTTTGGGAATTTTGTGAAAGCAGTGAAGGATATTGTTAATCTACAAAGATAGTAAGAGAATTACTGCTAACATTTGAAAATTGAAAAAAGGTGTGTTAGTTCTTGACAGTTCACAGTTTTCAGTTATGGGACTATAATTATGAACAGGGTTAATTATTTGCAACAGTCTTCAGAGAAGTTGGTACAGAGTAGTATTTTTCTTTAGATGTGTCTGCCTACTTTTTTGTTAGAACATATAAAATATTTCCATCTAACGCCATTGCCAATAGGCCAAAAGAAAAAAACAGAAAACAAAAAAGTGTAATGAGTATGAATTGAAAACTACAAAATTGGGTTCTAACTCTTGGAATTGAAATATTATTGAGTTTATGAACTTTGACCTCTGTAGGCCTTAGTTTTCTTCATCCATAAAATGCAAGTGATTGAGTTTATCTTCTAAAAAGTCATTTCTTATTCCCATGTCCTAATCTTTTATCTCAGTTTGGAGTTTACTACCTTCACTACCTTACTCTTTCAATCATGAGCAGAAGAGTAGGCTTTTTAGCTTTATACTGAAATAGTATTTTTGTTTTGAAATATTCTAATTGGAATTTATCTTTTAATTACAAAGGCAGTGGTTGACATGTTTTTACATATCATTGTAGTAATACTTATACCACCTAAACACTTAATTTAGTAAATTAGCAATTCCTTATTTATTTTATATTTTAGATAGGATAAGGACCTTTCTAGATGTTTACCCTTTAAACATTTAACCTTTTATCATGATATGATTTTTTTTAGATATGATAATCTTCCTTGCCTTAATACAGAGACAGATGTATTTTGATATTTAGAAAAGTGATGTACAAACTTTCTACATTTTTATAGGTATGTATTTCTTCACAGATTAACCCCAGACTGATAGTTCTTATTTGTCCCAAAGAGAAAGTTGCTTTTTCTATTCAGGGCCAATCCCTCTACATGTGTTATATCCCTTTCTTTTTTCTCCTTTGTTACTTATGCCTTATTACACTTATAGCTTCAAATTCTGTTCCTATATAAATGTTCTTCAGTCAATAAACTTGTTTAGTTTATGCCTTAACACCCATCCATCATCATCCTTTAACTGTCTCCCAGTTTCTTCCTTTCCCCTTTTTGTTAGAATAGCATCTTTACCTTATTAGGAAAGCCACTGTGATCTCCACCTCCTCACTTCCCGTTCCGTGAGCAGCCCACGTATTTTATCTACCTGTCTGTTCATTAGTTTCTTTGAATAAGGTTTACTCTGACGGTTATATGCTGGTGTTCGCCCTAAGTTCTTTTTCTATCTTCCCATTTTATACTCTCTAACATGGCTACTTGCAAGTTTAACTACTATCACTATTCTGGACACTTTATAATCTCTCTCTGATGCAAATCTTTCCTGTAAGATCTTCACTCTTATATTCAGCTTCACTTAGGAGCTTTCAGATGCACCTGAAATTCAACATTTTACATGATTCACTGAGCTAAGTTAAAAAGAGTTTTTAAGATTGTGAGGTTTCTTTTGAAGCCTAAAGACAAGGAGTACATTTTAACCTCACCAGGGATTAGAATCAGGATCTGGAGAGCTCTCAGAAATTCGTGTAGTTCTGTTTGTGTATTTCTTTCCTAGCCCTTTGTCCCTTCATTTCGTGCTTTGTTTTTGCTTTTCCTTATCTTTCTCCCATCCTGCCCACTCTGCAGCTCCCTGTCACTCACCTTCTGTCTGACCCTCCAGACAGCTTTCATTCCTTAGCTATGTCAGGTATATAATGGATGCTGCCTGGCTAGCTGACTGACTAACTTTTAAAGCAAAATGTTTTACTTTTATTGGCACATGTAGAATGTTGAGGTTGCTCTGAGTATCAGTAGATAAGTAGAATATTACTGAACTGTTACTAAGAAGAGTCTGTAACCAGAGATGTTTTTGGTTTTTGTTGGTTTTAATGTTAAGTGTCAGAAATAGAAGATTGGATAGGCTCTTCATTTTATAGTCACCATGGCCAGTTCTCTAAGGCCATTTAACATCTAGTTTAATTTTTTGAAAGGGACAACTTAATTTATTGTTTCTTAAGGCAGAGCAAGATGCCCTGATTTAATATCCTTCTGCACTCAACTCGTGACATTTGAAATGATAAACAGGAAGTCATAATGGGATTTTTAAAAGATCATTATAGTATATACTGCTCTCCTCACACATACAACAGTATTTAGAAACAGATCATCATGTTGGAATTCCAGTTTGCTTCCTGGCATGTGGTTTCTATGGCTTTAAGCCAGCATTTTGAATAGGTCATATTCCTGAAACCTTTGGCAGTGTTGCATTTTTAATATGTAGAGGTCATGATTTTCATTATAAGTTATGTTGATATGAAGATGTCATATAGAGTCTATGGTAGTCTTAAAATTTTGTTAGCTTTTAAATGAGAACAGTTGTAACAAATAAAAGTGTATTCATCCCCTGTTTGGGGACCTGCTTGTTTCTGTTTGAAAACAAAAAACAGTTACAGGTCCTTGTTGGCAAAAGTGATGCAAATGCTATTACCATTTATTGAGTCGTTATACACACCTAATTTTAAATTAAAAAACTGATTTTGGAATTGCTTCCGTTCAAATAAGCCTACTGTAGAAGCTACTGAGTGTGTAAACAGAATTGAGGGGTAGGAAGTAAGAAATACCACATGAGCTTTCTGTCAAAATGTTTTTTATTTCTTTTTGTTTTATTTTGATTTGATTTTTTAAGTTTTGTAATTCTGCAAATTTGAACTTAGAACTTTGGCAGAACCTTTCTACTAATTGTGAAAGTATCTAAAACTCTTTTTAACTGTTAATTAAAGAAAATTTGGATAACCAATACTACTGTCATAATGTCAGTATGAAATAATGTGGTGATTGAAAAAAGAGGTGAATATTACAACATAGTTTGTTTGAAAAACACAATGAGAGACATAGAGTCCTAAAGTAAAACCACAATAAAAACAAGAAATAACAGTCTTAAAAATGTGATTTTCTTATTCAACTGAGCTGTCACCTGAATTTTGAATTAAATGGTGTCATTATTTTCAGACATTTACATTTACTAACATGAACACATTGTTAGATTTCTAATAAGTGGAAACGATGTATTTCTGTTTTTTTCTGTTACAGTAGCTGTTAGTATTTACTACTCAAAATATTGATATTTTGTGACAAAAGAAACTCAGTAGTGTTCAGTTTTTTCTTGAATATGAAGAATTTTATTCTGTTTTCTCTACCTGCCACTAAATTATGTAAACTCTTTAGTTTTCTAAGAAATAAAAATAACCCTAAGGGCTGTGATTTCTCCAATTAAAAAACCTTCTTTAGCAATTTACAATGAAAATGTATAGTTCACTTGTATTCTTCCCTTTTTTCTTCTTCAAAACTAACTAAACCCTTTATAACAAGGATCACTAACTCCCAGCCACAGACTGGTACCAGTCTGTGGCCTGTTACAAACTGGGCCACACAGCTGAAGGTGGGCAGCGGGTGAACAAGCAAAGCTTCTTCTGTATTTGCAGTCACTCCCCAGCACTAGCATCACCACCTCAGCTCCATCTCAGATCATCAGGCATTAGATTCTCATAGGAGCACCAGTTCCTGGTGCCAAAAAGGTTGGAGACCATTGCTTTACAAGATATATCAGTTTTATATATAGGTGAGATAAGGAGAGAAATCCTCGCTTTTTAAATTCTTGATTTCTGTTGAAACTCAGTATATTAAAATAGAACTTATGGATTTTGGTTGTAGTTAATAATTCTTCTGTTCTCCACATTCTAAGATAGCAGCCCAGTTTATTAATGATCATATATTTTCTTAAGATCCATAAAATTTGCGATCAAAAAGAAATGTGCAAATGAAATAAAGACTAGGAAGTCTTTATTATAAATTCCATGCTATATGCTCAAGTTAGCTTAGTTAAATACATTTGAATTTAGAACCTACTATGTATGTACATGATTAGATTTTTGCCATCAGAGAACATGCCGTTCTGTGGGAAACAAGCACATGAGTCTGTCTATGGTATATACTATACCAGTATTATAATCAAAGAGTCGTAAGAATCTAGCAAAGGGACCAATTAGTTTAATTACTTATAGGATTTAAGGAAGACCTTACAGAAAGAGGGGACACTAAGTTGTAACTTGAAAAATAAATGTGATTTTACTTTGGAAAAGGCAGTCTAGGTAAATAGAACACACCAAGAACAAAGCATACAGGTTTGAAAGTTCTTGGTGTGACCTGGAAGGGCTGCTCAGTAATCTGTTTCTATTATAATATTTAGCACATTGAATAATTATTTCCTTAGATGTCTCCTTTTTTTGATAAGATGTCTTTTTATCTCCTATGCTTAGTTTACTAATGGCATAAAGAAGACATTCAGCGGGTATTTCTTCAGTAAATGTATGTCATGGCTAGAATATGGAATGAATAGAGAAACAAAAGGTTGAAGATGGTGGCTGAATGGTAGATAAGATTACAGTTTAAAGCCTTTTAGGAAATGTAGATGATCAAAGTTCTTGAGTAATCTGTGTATTTTCTAGAAAAATAAATTCGAAGGAGAGTTAGCATTGATTATTGGGAAGAGATTAGAGGGGAGTTGACTACTTAGGAAGCAACACTGACTTAATTTTTTCATGCAGTAAGGAGACATTTATTAAATGTATGTTTATGGAAGGCAATATGCCATGTGATTCATTGTTCCTACTCTGCAAAAATATTGTACTATCATATTATACTATCAGAGAGTAAGGAACAGATACACAGTTTTAAAAACAGGATAAGTTATAATAGGTGCTTTGAAAATTTTAAAAGAGTAAGAGATTGCTTCTAGCTAATAATCAGAGAAGGTTTTCTGGAAAAGGTAAAATGACAGTTTAATAAAAAATTAATGTTACCGATTCACCAAATTGATAGGATTTCTTTAACAGTCTTTTGTTGAATCTCAATAGCAAGGATACTGTTTTACACAACTCTACATCTCAGACTTACGTGTTATTTATAGCACTAGAAAGCTCAACTTCAGATGTGCAAACACTGCTAATAATAATTTTAGTTATTAATTATTGAGTTCCTACTCTGTGCTAGACTCATTGCTTCATCCTACATATATTATCTGTAATCTTGACAATAGCTCTTCAAGGTTCCTGTTTAGCTCCATTTTACTGATATGGAAACTGAGGGTTTAAGGATTAATTGCTTTGCCCAGAATTACACTATCAGAGGTTGGCAATACCAAGATTCAGTCCAAATCTATCTGAATCAATAGCCCGTGTTAACACTCTACTAACCTAACTTCTCTTACTTTAAGTATTAAATGCACAATTTTATCAAGAATAATTAGTTATCATAAAGAAATGTGTTTTCATATTATAATTTTAATAATCACTCTTAATTGAAAAGTGAAAATAGTAAATAATTTATCATTGCCTCTTGGGGAAAAATAGGATTTCCTTATAATTTGACGTAATTAGAGTAGTTGGGCTTTCCTAAAGATATAGAGTGCCTGGTTATTCATATAGGATTTTGTGTGTGCATTTAACATTTAGAAATAATATCTGGAAGCTAAATACCAAAATAATCAATTCCCTTGGGGCCATGAATTAGTAGCAATGATGAGATTTCAGAAATGTTTCATTCCTTGCTAAATTTGGCACTATATTTTAATTTGAATGTAATGTGATTCTAGTCTTAATTGGCAAAAGCTCTTTAATAACGGATGTAAATATAATTAAGAAACAAATATGAATTTTATTATCATTGTACTCTTGAAAATACTGGAGACCTGAAGTTCTAGCAAAAATACTTTGAAGGAACTTATAATACCAAATAGTTGACTTCTCTCAGTTTGAAAGATTGTCTCTTACTATTTCAGTTACAGACCACTCTCCTTTAACATTCCTAAATCTCTTTTAGCACATCCTTATATCATAGTCATAATTTCAATATTATGGAGAAAGACTCTGCCGCAGTCACCTAATATAATTTTCCTAAGGCCTTTTGGTGAATTTCCTAGGTGATTCATTAAAGAAAAATTGTTTTGTGGACTTATATAATTGGTTTTTGAACTTTTTAAATTTTTCTTTAATTCTTTGAGTTTAGGCAAGGAAAACTAAACACAAATTTATGTAGATAAATTTTAGGAGTAAAAAGGTGGATATAATATATTCATATAAAGCTGTAATTTTGTTCTTTTTGATATACTGAATAATAAATAACTATATACATCTCAGCTCTATTTTCTTAACATGTTATTGAGAAGATATTAAAATAAAGTGGTTTTAAGTATTTTATTTACTTATAAATTTGCACAAAATTGTGTTCTTTTAAACAAATGTTTGGATTCCATGTCAAAAATAGTAAACTTTTCTCCCTAAGACCAGCCATTTTGTTAGAAGATCACTAAAATGAAAAAATCTTTCTACTCTGATTTATTCCTTAGAATGCACATTTGCTCTAAATCTAAGTAGAATCTTCAGGCTGATGTAATTGCTGCATCTCATTTTCTCCGCTTGCCTCCTTAAACATTCAGAAATGGATAATTTCATGTGCCAGGAACAGTTTAGATGTTTTTATTTGGCATAAAAAAATGTGATCGTGTTTAATCACTTGAGTTAAACAAGCTATTTTTTTTTCTTATTTTCTAAAAGGTATTTGTACTATGAGAGACAGGACCGTATAATGACAAGATTTTACAGCTTCATTTGACTAAATTATTTGGAAATGTTTATGCTTAGTTAATATCTGCTTTTAAATGTAATGCAAATCTTTGGACTATTGAATTTTACAAATTTAGCTTTTGCTCACTGAAATTGTCATTCTTTTTACATCAGTTATTTTCACGTCTTTATGAAAATAATTTCTAGTTGAAAGATGCATTTCAGTTTAGTTTTTAGACTATGAAGATTCAACTTTAAACATAAAAGTTAACTTGGAACTAAAGTGAGACAGTACTATTTGTAGACATTTAGTAATTCTTTAACTGGCTGCCAGCAAAAACCTGACACTAGTAAAATTTCCTAGTAGTAAACCTACTTTGTTTTCTATATCACTCTTTTGTTCAAGAACTTAAATTTACTTCCTATTGTCTACTAGATGGGGTCTAATTCCTCATGGGTATTAAAAGCTTTTTCATTAGTTGGTTCTTCTCATCCTGACCAATTTTATCTCTCATTGCCATTTCTGTCTACATACTGCAGTCAATTTTATATCTCCTACACAAACTTTATGCATTCCTGTTTTTAAGTTTCTCTAGCTTTCTTTGATAACAACACTGCATTCACCTCCCTACCTCATATATACTCTTAAAAATCCAGAGTGAATTGTCACAGCCTTCACCAATGTCTTAAGCAGTGGTTTTTTTAGGGATACATGCATGAAGATTCATGCCTGGGGACATATAGAGGAAGGGAAGTTTGCACAGTTTGAGAAAGGTCCCTCAATATTTTGCTTATCTTTTAATTATTCTTACCGTTGAGAACCACAGCAGTAAACACAAATTACCCTACTTATTTCATCTTCATACGTACATATTGAAATTAGGTAATCAGTTTTTAACAGTCTACTGCATTGCATCTTCCTTTGTGTTATGTCAGGTCATTTGCATGTTATTTCAAAAATTAAGCTACTCTTTAGTTATCTTTTTTTTTTTTTACGCAGTGCTTGGTGTTCAATAGAAGTCTCTTGGTGCACAATAGAAGTCTCTTTAGTAACATACTTCAGATATTTATATGGACACCTATTATAAAAAAAAATTTTAAAGAGGTTATAGCATGGTACTATTATTTTTCTAATCAAAATGAAGATAAATTTCCATAAAGTTGTGAATTTTTAAATTTCTTTTCCTTATCCACCATTTAATAATAGTGCTTGAGACTTTATTATTCATTTTTCATTTCAAGTTTAATAATTTGAATTTTAAATACAGTTAACTCTTGAATGACATGAGAATTAGGGATGCGGACTCCCTACTCAGTCAAAAATCCCTGTTTAACTTTTTGACTCCCTCAAAAATTTAACTATAGCTATCCCTCAGGATTGGTTCCAGGACTCCCTGCAGATACCAAAATGTGATATTAAATGGCATAGAACAATGCATACAGTTGACTCTCTGTATTCGAGAATTCCCAACCAAGGATCAATTTTGATTTGTGGTTGGTCGAATTTGTGGATGTGAAACCCTGGGATACAGAGGACCAACTGACTGTGTATTTATTGAAAAAAATTTTCATATAAGTGGACCTGCACATTTCAAAACTATGTTGTTCAAGGGTCAACTGTAATGAATTTTTTGAAGTAAAATTAGCATTGGTGACATTTAAAGGTGTAGAAGGATATAATTATATAAGCAAAGAAGAATCAAGCCACATGTATTATTTCCTGAAGTTTTAACAAATTGAGTTGATACTGTTTTTGTACCACTACATATGCAATATCAGTGTTTTTAACATAGTACTCTTTTAATAAATTTTTTAAGATTTGAATCTCTGTAGTCTTTTACTCCATGGAAATGGCATAGATAAAATACTATTTAAGATAGCTATTGCCTTCAATATCAGTTTGAAAAATTATACCAGAATCTATTCAGTGACAAATCCTAAACAGACGTCTTTTGAAGATCTACTGTACCCTCCAGTCCATCATCATTGTCACTTTAGATCAGAAGCTGAAATTATTTTCACTATTTTAGTTAGTATTGTAGGATTCAAAAAATAAAAGTTTTACCTTATATTATTTAGGCCCTTACTTTACCAGAAAAGTTTACATATTTTTTTCGTGTCATCTTGGAGCTATCCTCATGACCATGGCACTTTATAGCTCAACAAAAATATAGTGGGCCATGTTTGTTTACCAATACTCTGCTGGTTTATAGAAGTAAGAAATTAATATGTTTGCCCTTGAGAAGCTTATAGTCTAATGAGAGAGATGGACGTGTGAACAGAGAGTTTCAATATTGTGTATTAAACACTGATAGATGCATTGGAGGAGGGCCACTTAGTACTTCTTTGAGGATTCGTGAAAAGCTTCCTGTAGCATGAACCTAACTTTTAAAAGGTGACCATAACTTCACAAGTTGTAGGATGGGAGTCTTAAATTTATATTGCTTTATTATTTTTGTTTTAGAAAAGTCATAAAGAGTCTATGGCCATGCCACCCTGAACGTGCCCAATCTTGTCTGATCTTGGAAGCTAAGCAGGTTCAGGCCTGGTTAGTACTTGGATGGGAGACCACCTAGGAATACCAGGTGCTGTTGGCATAACAAAAAAAAAATGTTCAGGTAAGCCACGAGAAGCCAGGAAAATGAAAACAGAGAAAACAAACAGAAAACAAAAAAATAAAACAAAATTGCAGACTTAAGCTGTAACACATCAATAATTTCACTAACTCTAAATGGTCTAAATACACTAATTGAAACAGAACAGTGTGACAGAGTGAATAAAAAATTAATGATTAACTGTTTTTTTGTTTTTAATTTAGAAAATAAGTTCAAACGAAAGACATAGTTACGAAATTTGTTCTCTTGTCATAGTTCTAAACAGGGGCAGTGTTTACTGGCAGATCAAGTTTATGCTCTACCCAATACAGAGATAACTGAGATATTCAGTTTAACAATTTATAATACCTGACAGGTTAAAAGTTTAGTATCCATTCTTTCAGCAAGTATTTTGAGAATTTACCAAATTCCATTATGATACACCTGAGGGAAAAAAAATATACAAAATATTCTGACTTTTAGAATTTATTTTTGGGAAAATTGAGGAAGACAGCATAATAAATAAGTTAATTAATATGTTAGATGCTATGTTATGGAAAATCAGAGCAGAGTAGGAAGGATTAGGAGTGACGTGAAATAGTTTGGTATGTAAATCCAGAGTGCAAAAAAGATTTGCGCTAGAGATAAGAGACTGGGAATTGTTGACTCGTATGTGATATTTATTTTTTTATTTATATTTTAAAATAATTTATGTTTTAATTGCAGTTAACACGTAACATTAGTTTCAGGTGTACAACATAGTGATTAGACATTTATATAACTTACAAGGTAATCACCCCAATAAATCTAGTTCCCATCTGACACTATATATAGTTGCTACGATATTATTGATTATATTCCCTATGCTATACTTTATATCCAAATGACTATTTTGTAAGTACCAATTTGTACTTCTTAACCCCCTTCCCCTTTTTTACCCATCGCCCCAACACCTCTACCATCTGGCATCCATTAGTTTGTTCTCTGTATCTATGAGTCTTTCTGTTTTGTTTATTTTTTATACTCCACATATAAGTGAAATCACGGTATTTGCCTTTCTCGATCTTACTTATTTCACTTAGTATGAATCTTGGTCTATCCATGTTGTTGCATATGGCAAGATTTTATTCTTTTTTATGGCTGAGTAATATTCTATTGTATTTATGTACCATGTCTCATTTATCTAGTTGTCTTATTGATGGGCACTTAGGCTACTTCCATATCTTGGCTATTGACTTCTCTTCTTGGCACTGGAACCCTGAGCTGGAGAGGTGGTATAGGGCTGGGACCCCCCTCCCTCATCCTGGAGTGATCTCCACAGCCAAGATATCCCTCCCCATTTTTAACCACCCACATGGTTGTGGGGCCAGCCTGTTCCACATCTCTGCCCCTCCTGCCAGTCTCAGTGTGGTTTCTTCTGTATATCCTTAGTTGTAGGACTTCTGTTCAGCTAGACTTCAGCAGATTCTCATGATGGTTGTTCTGTAGTTGTAATTTTGATGTGGTTGTGAGAGGATACAAGCATAGTGTTTACCTGTTCTGCCATCTTGACTGGAAATCTGACTTGTGACTAGATGAAGTCACTAAGATAGTGATGAGTACCAGGGACAGAATCCTGGTCCACTCTCAAGCTAGAAAGAAGAGGGAGAATTAGCAAAGAAAGCTAAGGAAGAAAAACCAACAGTATGGGTCCTGTAAGTCATGAAGAAAGTATATCAAAGAGAAAGGAGGAATTAACTTGTTAAAAGGTGATGATGATAGGCTAGAGAGGGGAAGAATCAGATGTGCTGATTCATTGAGTAAGAAGATTACTGAGACCTGTTCATTGTACAACATGGAAATCATTGGTGACTTTTACAAGAGTCTGCTTGAAATGTGTTTAAAAGAAAATAAACAGCATTTGGAAGTAATGAGGAATTCCTAAGTGCTATATAATTAGGGTGACCATATGACTGTATTTTCCTGAAATTCTCCTAATATTCACCACTTGTGTCCCAGCATAGTTTTTAATAGTGCCTCATTTCACTTTCATATGTGGTCATTGTCATTATTTTTTTATCCTACTTATATTTGACCAGTAGTATTCCTTCAAAAGTAGCTTTTGTGACTGTGAGAGAATCCCATTAGTTCTTTCTTTTTTGGCATAACAGTGTTTCTGGGATTATACTTTTCTTGCCTCAGATCTGTAATCTTTCTCTAAGAAACCCTGCTTCATTTTAGTGATATTTAGCAAACAAGAGTTGAAATATGGATAGATTTTGATTGAGGTAGAAAGGGAGTGAAAAAACATAGGTGGCCAGTTAGAGAAAGGCATTCCACAAATAAGAATTTTTAAAGCAGAAGTTTACCAAGGATACTGAGGTAGGAAAATAGAAAATTTAGTCACTGGTTTCTATGTAAAACTGAATGGGCGACATATGAGACACCCTAGAAGAAATGTAATATTAGAGCAGAAAGATACCTTGAGGACAGGTAATGAATGGAATTGAACGTCAGACCAAAGGTCTTTGACTTTGTTTTGTATTTAGGACAGTGACATATAATGGGTCTTGGAGTTACTAGTCCTGGAGGCAGGAATACTAGTTAGGTCGTTATAATCTCCACAATCCATAATGAAGTATTAAACCTAAAGGTAGGTTAATGGCAATCCAAAGGAGGAAATGAAATTCAACAGATATTGCAGCAGAGAAAGCAGAAAAGGGGATGGGATCATAATAGAAGCATGACAGAGACCCACAGTATCAGATCACTGAGCTGTCTAACCTGAGTAGCAGAGGCTAGAGATGCCATTAATTGCGATAGAGAACACAGTAATAGGTAAAGGAGGATGACACAAATATTTTGTTTGGAAAAATCCCTCGCAATTTGATAACGGAGTATAACCTATTGAAGTTCCATCTGGTAGAAGTGTATTTAAGAAATGGTAGGCAATATTTAGAAAATAAGGTTTTTGTTGTCACTGAAGGGTAACCATAATGATATTACCGTCTGGAAAAGCATGAAGATTTGGATGTGAATATCTCTCACGAGTTATTTCAAATCCTTTATTTCAGAGAAATGCATATATTGCCTCATTTCCAAATAGACAATAAAACTGCAGAATCCAGACTTTTCTTGGTATCTTATAATTCCTTGTATTGGGAATTAACCCCTTAAAATCATATTCCAATTTTGATCATATTTTGGAAAATACAAACAAGTTTCATGTTTTACTAAATTAAAAGCCTTAATAAGAGTCTCTTGGAATTTAAAATGTCAACAGGATTGCTGCCTCCAAGTTACTTTTTGTCTTGATACACTGTTCCGCTCCACTGATTTAGAATAGTCAAGTTGTAGACATACTTCCCTCCACTCAACCAGAGACAACACTACACTGATGATATAGTTATGAGTCAGTATATGGTAGTCCCTCCTTATTCACTTTCCATGGTTTCAGTTACCCGTGGTCAAATGTGGTCTGAAAATATTAAGTGAAAAATTCCAGAAATAAACAATTCATAAGTTCTAAATTGTGCACTGTTCTGAGTAGCATGATGAAATCCCCGACCCAAAATGTGAATTTTCCCTTTGTCCAGGATATCCACACTATATATGCTACCCACCTATTAGTCACTTACTAACCATCTTGGCTATCAAATCAACTGTCTAAGTATCACAGTTCTTGTGTTCAAGTAACCCTTATTTACTTAATAATGTCCCCAAAACACAAAATTAGTGATGCTGGTGGTTATGCCAAAGAGAAGCTGTAAAAATCTTCCTTTAAATGAAAAGGTGAATACAATACGATATTTTGAGAGAAAGTGAGAGGGAGGGGATTCACATACCTTTTTTATGGTCTGTTGTTCACATACCTTTCACATACCTTTTTTATGGTCTGTTGTTATAATTGTTCTGTTTTACTGTTGTACTCTAGTTATTGTTAATCCCTGACAGCACCCAATTTATAAATTAAACTTTGTCATAGGTATGTATGTATAGGAAAAATATAGAGTTCGGTAGTATCTGTGATTTGTGGCATCCTCTAGGGGATCTTAGAGTGTATCTTCATTGGATAAGGGGGACTGCTGTATTTGATTGTTCAAACAAAAGCCTCTGGAGAGAAGAAAAACAAGAAGATAGCCAAAAAACCTAAATTGGGATTACCTAATTCCAGTTAAATTTGCTATTTAAAATAAAATATGCAGTAGCATCTGACAGTGTAAATTAAGGGAACTGGGATGTTCTGGTGGATCTGGTTATTTGTGGATGACTTGAGCAATGTTAGTTTAATATGATTAGGAAGGAATTAAAACAATTTCTAATTTATCACCACTGACTAATGAGAAGATATGGCAAAAAGCAAAATGTGGGGATTCTAGTCCTTAACTTTGTTACAATACCTCGAATGAGTCTCTTAAAAACTTTCTTAGGTTATCATTTTCTCTTCTATAAAATTGAGTGGGTCAGGGGTCCTCAAGATCACCTGGAAGCTTAGTGATTCACTAGAGGGATTCACAGGATTCAAAGTTTTTTATATTCACAGTAACAGTTTATTACTATTTAAGGATACAGATTAAAATCAGCAAAAGGAAAAGGCACATGGGAGAAGTCCAGGAGAAACTAAGCATAAGCATGTGGTGTCTTCTCCCAGTATAGTCACATGGACACACTCCTGGCAATGAAGTGTGACAACTTGCAAAGCATTGCCATCCAAGGAAACACTTGAACCTTGATGTCCAGGATTTTGATTGGGAGCCAGTCACATAGGCACGAATCACCTACATGAATGACTTCAGCTACTCACTCACCAGCCTCCCAAAGCAAAGAAGTGGCCACCATAAATCACATTGTTAGCATAAACTATCTTGTCAGATTGGTACTCTCTGGCGCAAGGGCTCAAAGCTCATCTCTCAGGAGCTGGCCAAGGGCCAGGCCTGAAGATAAGCCTTTTCCAGGAATGCACAAAATTTGAGCAATGCAGGCCTGCTGAGTTAACTCTTCTGCACAAGTGTAGAATTATGAATAACTGAAGTCCCTTATAATTCTAATGTTTTATTAATAGATTAATAACTTCTAGCATAAATATTGTAAAGAATTTAAGGCTTTATTTTGTCTTTGGATAATTCTATTTGAAAGCGTAAATAAATTGATGCTAGAAAATAACACTGGATCAAATGTCTAAAAATAAAAGAATATGTGACTTATACAAGTCAGCACAGAGCCCTGCTCACTGATGAATAAGCTCCCAAATGAGAAGATTAAAATTTTCAGAATTGAATCATTTTAAGGAAATCCAAGGAAAGGAAACTACTTAATTCAGCCTAGTTACAGATGCTAAATTTAGTTTGCATTTATTAGCAAATTACTGATATTTTTAATTTCCCATGCATTGGTGATAAATTTAAACATTTTTAATGAAAAACCTTTGCATCATTTTTGTACAGTTCAGTAAATTGCTCGTTTTACCTGTTTAATTTATAGTGCAGTGTTCCATATTTATACCTGTTATATAACTGTGGTATCTTCTTCATTTTTGTTTATCCTTGATTCATGGTTTTTGCATATCATTGTTGCATTTTTTTATTTTTATATTTTTTTTCAGTAACAATTGACGTACAACACAACAATTAGACATTTATATAACTTGAGTGATCATCCTGATAAATACAGTACCCATCTGATACCACTGACTATATTCTCCATATTATATTCTACATCCCCATGAGTGTTCTATAACTACCAATTTGTAGTCTTAATCCTCTCTCCACTTCCTATCCTCCCACCACCCAATCTGACAACCGTCAAAATGCTCTCTGTTTCTATGAGCTTCTTTTTGTTGTTTGTTTGTTTGTCTTGTTCTCTAGAGTCCATATGTGGCATTTGTCTTTCTCTGTCTGACTTACTCCACTCAGCACAATACCCTCTAGGTCCATCCATGTTGTTGCAAATGGTAAGATTTTGTTCTTTTAATGGCTGAGTAATATTCCATTGTGTATTTATAGCACCTCTTCTGTATACATTCATTTATTGATGGACACCCAGAAGGCCTCAATATCTTGGTTATTATAAATAATACTGCAATGAACATAGGGATTCACATGTCCCCTCAAAGTAGTGTTTTGGGTTTCTTCAAATAAATACTGAGAAGTAGAACGACTGGGTCCTTCTTTGTCTCTTGTTATAGTCTTTGTTTTAAAGTGTGTTTTGTTTGCTATTACAATTATTGCTACCCCAGCTTTTTTTGGTTTCCATTTTCATGTAACATCTTTTTTCACACCCTTCAGTCTGTGTGTGTCTTTCAATCTGATGTGAGTCTCGTGTAGGTAGCTTATGTGAGTCTTGTTTCCATATCTATTTAGCCACCTTATCTTTTGATTGGAGCATTTAATCCATTTACGTTTAAAGTAGTGGTTGCAAGATATGTAGTTATTGCCATTTTATTATCCATAATTTTTCCTTTTTTTTCCTTTTTTCCTCTTCTTTTTAAAGAAGTACCTCCAACATCTCCTATAACATTGTCTTGGTGGTGATGAACTCCTTTAGCTTTTTCTTTTCTGGGAAGTTTTTTATTTATCCTTTGATTCTGAATGATAGCTTTGCTGGGTAGAGTAATCTTGGTTATAGATCCTGGCTTGTGTTTAGTTTGCTCTTTTTCTAGTTTCTTAATGTGGAAGCTTATATTACTGATTTTCACTTTTCCATGTAAATATTTCCTGCTAGTCTCTTCTGGCCTGCAAAGTTTCTGTTGAGAAATCAGTTGATAGTCTTATAGGAGCTCCCTTATAGGTAATTAACTGCTTTTCTCTTGCTGCTTTTAAGAGCCTCTCTTTGTCTTTATCGTTTTGCATTTTGATTGTGATATGTCTTGGTGTGGGCCTCGTTGGGTTTGAGACTTTTTTGGGACTCTGCACTTCTTGGGCTTGTATGTCTTATTTCCTTCACCGGATTAAGTAAATTTTCAGTCATTATTTCTTTAAATAAGTTTTCAATTCCTTACTCTCTTTCTTCTCTTGGTATCCTTGTAATGCTAATGTTGATATGCTTGATGTCCCAGAGGCCTCTTAAACTATCCTAATTTTTTTGGATTCTTTTTTCTTGTTGCTATTCTTATTAGGTGTTTCTGCTACCTTAACCTTCTAAATTGCTGATTTGATTCCCTGCTTCATCTAAGCAATGGTTAATTTCTTCCAAGGAATTTTTCATTTCAGTTTTTGTATTATTTATTTCCGACTGATTCCTGTTTATGTTTTTTATCTACACTTTTATGTTTTCTATCTCTTTGTTAAAGTTTTCACTAAGTTCCTCTACTCTTTCTCTAAGTTCGTTGAGCATCCTTATAAAACGTGCTTTGAACTCTGCATCTAGTAGGTTGCTTGTCTCTATTTTGTTGAGTTCTTTTTCTGGAATTTTGTTCTGTTCTTTTGTTTGGGACATGTTTCTTTGTCTTCCCAGTTTGGCTGCCAATTTGTGTTTGTTTCTATGTATTGGGTAGGGCCTCTATGTCTCCTGGTCTTAGTAGAGTCACTTTATGTACTAGGTGTGCTTTGGGGCTCAGTGACACAGTCTTACCTACCTGGTCACCTAAGCTGGGCGTTCCAGGTATGTCCCTTGTATGGGTTGTGTGTGCCCTCCTGTTGTAGTCGAGTCTTGGTTTCTGTTTGCTCGTCAATGGAAGGGATTGACCCTCGAGCTGATTGGTTGTGAGGACTGGCAGTGACCAGTGGAGGAGCAGTCATGTAGGAATGATCCTATAGAGCAAGATTCACTTTAGCAGGGCTCTGGTGCCTGCCCTGTCTGCCCTTTGGGTGTGTCGTTCTCAGATGTGATCCCAGGTGGTGCTAGAAGCCAGCCACTGGGCATGCAGACCAGGGCCTCCTGGGAGGGGCCTTGCCGTGAGCCAAGTTCACCTGCAGCCTGTGCCCTGCCCAGGGCTACATAGCATGAGCCACCAAGCAATCCACAGATGGCTACTACCCACAGTGAGCTTGGAAGTGCCTTGAGAGGCCAAGTCACAAAGTGAGGCCTGCTGCTGCTAGTGCTGGGCCTAGGGCTGCTCAGCAAGAGGTACAGGGCATGCTGAGACCAGATGCTGCTTATTTAGGTTTTGTGAACCGTTAAGAGCTTTTAGGAAAATGCACAGCATGAACCCAGGCAAGCCGTTTGTATGGAAAATCCACTGGAAGCAGCTAGGGCAGGCTTGCAATTTCGGAGGGGCAGGGTCTCAGAGACTCAACAGGTTGGGGCAACCAGTGTTAGCTACGCTGGAGATCCAACAGATTTGGTGGCCACTGGGTCTGCGAGCCAAAATGGGGAGAGCTCAACAAAAGAATAGTGCCCTCTGCCAGCACTTGTGTATGGGAGAAAGCTGCCGTCCAGCCCTCGCCCTGAAGCCAGATAATTCGTTTCCTCCTTGTATGTTCCTAGTGCCTTTCGAGTAGCTGCCCCAGAGCTAGAGCTCAGAGCGAGTGAGTCAGTCTCTGAGTAAGTCTGTGCGCGGACCCTTTAAGAGGAGTCTCAGCTCCTGTAGTGCTCCGTCTTAGCCACAGACTCCACTGTTTTTCACAGCCAGAAATTGTGGGGACTTCTGTTCCTGGCACTGGAACTCCGGGCTAGGGAGCCTGGTGCGGGGCCGCGACCCCTCACACCTCCAGGGGGACCTCCACAGCTGAGATATTTCTTCCAATTCTCAACCGCCACACACAGGAGTGGGGCCAACCTGTTTGGCGTTTCTGCCTTCTCCTACCAGTCCGGAATTGGCCTCTTATATGTGTCCCTAGTTGTAGGACTTTTGTTCAGCTAGAGTTCAGACGACTCCCAAATGATCAATGGTGGCTGTTCTGTAGTTTAGTTGTAATTTTGATATGGTTATGAGATGCAGCAAGCATAACGTTTACATACTACACCAACTTGACCAGAACTCTGGTTCATGGTTTTCTAGTTGAGAATAATTCTATTTGTATCTACATGTCTTTTTTTTTCTTTTTAGCCACTTAATGTGTTTGAGTCATATTTAAAATTTCTTTGATTTAAAATGTTCAAAAACATTTTTTTAATAGAAGTTTAGGGTTTGTTTTTTTCTCCCAAGTTCATAATGTATGACTTTGCTATAAAATTTGCAAATTACCATATGGAATAATGCATTTTATTTTGTATTTGAAATTGCAGAATATTTGCAATGGTTATATTTAATTTAAAGAAAGAAAAACCATTCTAAAATTTAAGAGAAATACTTTTATCTGAAAAAAAATGCATTGGAATTAGTTTTGTATAAAAGAAAGCTTAGTTTTCCTCTCCCGTTAGTCATTTTACTTAGAATTAATTCCATACACAAGAAATGGCATAATGTAAAATTGCCATATAAACTGAACTGTTTTTCTTTCACATTTTCAATTGATATTTTATTAACTATGATTAAGTGTGGCGCAAAAAGGGACCAAATGACTTTTCAACACTATATACATGTAAATTTCTTTGGAATAGGCACATAGCTGCTATCTAAATGTGCATTGCTGGGTCTAGAAATGGATCTTAGTTTTCCAGTTGGCATGAAATCTTTTCTCAGAGCAGTCTCAATCTTTTAGCTGGCATTGATTGGCTTATTAGCTAACGTAGTTTCTAGCCATTCACAATATAGTATCTATATTTCAGTGAGTCTTTAAGTAGTGTTTTGCCTTCTTCCATTATAAATAAAAATTATATTAATGTAATAAAGCTGTACTTTGCAGCACTCTACTAGTCCTGGCTGTTTTTTCCAGTATTTATTTGTTCTCTTTAGTTTTGCTTCTCTAAAACAAAAAGCCCACATTGGCAACTAAAATTTCTTTGAAAAATCCTGAATTTGACTTTTATATTGATGAGACTTTACTGACTTCTTCAGATTTTCTGTTTTCTTACCAAGAAATAGGCATTTGAAATTTTTTTTCACTCTAGTCCAATTCTGTTTAACAAATGTGACATTGTACTAGGGACTAATAGTCAAAGCTGAATAAAATGCTGTTCTCACCCTTGAAGAACTTGCACTCTAGGCTCTTCATTCCATTTTTCATTGAAAGAAATGGAAGACAAAGGTTAATATAAATTATTCCCTGACTATTTCATGTAGTTCCTCAGGCCATTTCTTTTTGACTGGATGGCTCATTGCCTGACTTTATTCAAGCTTGCTTGCTTCCTTCCCATGTACTTGAAAAACTAAGCTGGTTAGAGTATACTTCTACTTCTGAATAGTTAGCCAGAAAGCTGGAATTGTTGAAACTCTGTATATATATTCACGTACATTAGGAAAACCTGATAACTGTTAATATAGAAAAAATTCATTTTTGTATGATCTTAAAATCATCCATCTATTCATCCGTTCACTAATTTCCCTTAGTGAAATGAATATCAAACTAAAATTCTCTTGAACATGAAGAAGGGTGTGTGATAAAATAACCATGTAAACATTGCCATTAAGTTTTCTTATTTTTCTCTCTGCTTTTCTGTGTGTTTTTTTTAATTTTCTAAAATAATGTGGATTAATTCCTTGCATAATATAAAAATATCTTGTAGTTTATATTTGTTTAAAAGTTAAAGTTAAATATTTCTCTAAATCTCTACATTTCTCTATGATGAAATTGTCAGTGTCTTATAATGTCATTAAAATAAGTAAAAATCTCTTTAAATTTAAGAAGTCTTAAATTAACGTTTTGAATTATTTTAATCTTATTTTTATTAAAGAAATGTTTTTAGTATTCTGGAGATTTATAGCGCATTGAATTTTCTGGCCTCTATGGAATCTGAATATAATTGTCTTCGGGGGATTAGCTCTTAAAACATTTTTCTATGGCTTCTTTTTCATAGCATGATAATTTCTTACTGTGTGATAGGAGTTATTCTCTTCTAAAAATTAAAAATTTATTTAATATCAAATTTATTAAAAGCAAAACATGGGAAGGAATGTAACTTAATAGTTTAGATTCATAACTAAATTTTTTTTTTTTAATTTTTTTACAGGAATTGAAACCTGATGTAATAACTAAATCTGCTCTTGGTGATGATATCAATTTTGAAAAAATCTGCAAAAAGGTATATCTGCAGTGGATTGTATTTTTTTAGGAAAAGTTTCTTATTTATATTTTCGACTGACTTTTTCTCATCACTGCTTTTCTTGATAAGAAAACTTATAAAGAAGCCAGTTACTATTAGTATATAATGATTTTTCTCACTTGAGCTTCATATTGCCACTAAAAAAAAAATTTATGTTAATTTATGAAATTTACTTTGCTGTGTTATCACACCTTCAAGGTTCTTAAAGGCATTTTATATTTAGTGTGACATTTATGTGATAGTTAACAATTAGTGATCTTACTAATTAGAACAAAGAGTCTTTACTCTTTCCAAATAATTTCTATGACTATCTCATTTAATCCCTATATTTACTCTGTGAGAGATTATTTTTACCCTTTTTTCTTTTAACAAATGAGGAAACTAAAAGAATGAAGTAACCGATTAAGACTATATACCACTATTATGTGGCACAGTTTGAATCCTTGGATTCAATTCCTTGGATTTGCCTCTCCTGTTTCTTTCTATTTGCCTGTTGCATTTCCGCCCACTTTGTTAATGCCTACATAAGACAGTTCCACCTGAGAATAGATTTTAGATAGATTTTTCTCTATTGCTTTTCTGTTTTCACTTTCATTGACATTTACTCTGATCTTTATTACTTCTTTCTTGCATTTGTGTTTACTTTGCTCTTTTTCTAGTTTCTTAATGTGGGAGCTTATATTACTTTTTCTAACGTAAGCATCTAATGCTATAAATTTCCCTCTAAGCCCTACTTTAGCTCCCGTACATTTAATAAGTTATATTTTCATTTTCTTTTAGTTCAAAATGTTTTGAGTTTCCTTTGAAACTTTATCTTTGACCTATAGTTTAATTAGAATTATATTTTTAATTTCTGAGCAGTTAGGAGGTTTTCCGGGTATCTTTTAGTTACTTTAGTTTTCTTTATGATCCATGAGCATACTTCTTATGATTTTTATTCTTTTAACTTTATTTGTGTTATGGTCCAGAGTATGGCTTGTCTTGGTAACTATTTTATGTGCACTTGAAAACAATATGTATTCTTTTGGGATCAGAGCCCTATAAATGTCATTAGATTAAATTAGTTGATGATGGTGTTCATGTGGTTTCTATCTTTACTGATTTTCTGCCTACTTGTTTTATTGATTACCAAAAGAGGTATGTTGGAATCTTCAGCTATAAGTGTCAAGTTGCCTATTCCAGCTTAAGGAAAAAAATACTCTTATTCTATATTTATGTAGACTAGCACTTACTTCTCTACAGTTAATTGATACTAGTTAGACATGTTAAATGTTAAAGCATTTTATTTTAAGAAGGCCCGAATATGAAAGGTTTTTGCTTGAGGGGTGAGAGGATTTGTTGTTGCCATTACTGTCCTTGTCAGAAAAGCAATACCAGAGTCATGAGCACGATTTTACAATAGTGTCTTTATCTTATACTGCTACACTTTTACAGTAAATATTATTTCATAAGTTTCATAATGAGAGGAAAGAACTAGTATTATAGTTTTAAACTTGTGGTTTGATCCATATCTCACACAAAATATTGACATGTTAAATAGGATAGTGGTAAATATATAAAAATATGGCAGAATATATTTCTGTTTTCTCTGGGAGTTTAATAAATTAGTAGTTTAAGATTTTTAAAAGAATATTTTTTGTAATATTTTTTGAACTTTCTGGTTACTAAATTCTAAAAAGTATTTCATTAACATTTAATTTGTGGTGAGAGTAAAAAGCAGTTTATTTTTGATTCTCTAATAATATTGTTTTCCTTTAAACCCTAACAGTAAAACTTGGCAATATTTTATTACATAACTTGAACTTGGAAATATCCAAAATAAAATATCCTGTGTCTTTCCTTTTTAAATTTCTCAGCCAGATTTTCACTTTGGAAGGTTAATATTAGTAAATATATGTGTGATATGTGTAAAATATATGTGTAATATGTGTAAAATATATGTGTAATATGTGTAAAATTTTAGGGTATCATCTTCCATTTGCAACACTTTGTGAAACCTGATTAATTTTCTGCTCTTTTGTACCTTCCTCCGAAGAAAGGAAGTAAAAGAGGTAGAGAGGGAGGAAGGGAAAATAGTTCTGTTTCATCTAAGTTCTTGATGGATTTAAACTGTTTTGTTACTATTTTATTTCATTTGTGATATCTTTCCATTGGGTTCAGGTTCTTTCATATCAAAATCTGGTAATAAATTAAACCTCTAAAACAAAAATGAGGCAAGCAGCTGAATGTTGTAAAGAGAGGACTGTTATTCTTTAGTTTGCCATAGGAAGGGAGCTGACTGGAAGATGACCAAATATGAAATAAGTCTATTACACAGAGCTGTGCACATTTGAGGTTATCTGACCATCAGAATAGAACCCAATAAACTAATTTGTGTAACATCTTACAGCTTGAACAATTATACATTCTTATCTTAATTGATCTTATAACAATGATCTCATATAGAAAGTATTCATGTGTGTATGTGTGCACGTGTATATATAGCAATAGTGATAGTGTATTTATCTTTCAAATTCAGAAAGAGAGTAGAAGGGTTAATAAGTAACCAGTTAATATGTATATGATGGGAGTTTAAAGCTAGAGAGTTTAGGGACAGAAACACTGACATTTCCAGACTGCTGTTGCCAGAATTTCAGGAGCATCTCAATTCAAAATATCTGTTGCATACATAGCAATCAGCTAGGCACTGTGGAAGCTATGAAGGGACTAGGAGACACAGAATATGTTCTAAAGGAATATGTAATCCAGTAGAAAATAAAAGACAGTTACATTAAACAACTGTAGGGTGAGAGGAAGCAACTTTGTTAACATCTACAGTTGCCTGACTCATTTAGTGCTGTATATATGTTAGCTTTCTCAGGGAAGATGGTGATTACCCCATTTAACAAATGAGACAGTATATGTACCTGTAGGAAATGACAGGTCCAAGGTCTAAATCTAGGTCTCTGTCTATAAAATGAAAGTTTAGGACAAAAGGATGGAATCCGGTTCCATATATATAAGACTGCACTTTAGAATCACAGGGTCATAGGAATTATGTAAATGAGTTCAGTGTATATATAATGGTTGCCTGCCCATTTAAATGTGAACTCTAAGCCTTAGTTTGCCACAATTCTTCAGATCCAGCTGAATGGACTGTTTCTTATTATGTCTCTAAATGTTTTTAATAAGTACAAATATTAGCATGTTGATTTATATCTTTAGGTAAAACTTAGAATTGAAATTAAGTACACTTAATATCAAAAGTACTGCTACTAGCATTCTACCTTTACCAGTTCATTTAGAGCCAGTTCGTTTTAGGCATCATTTCAAAGGAATGAACATTTCATGTAACAGAGCTTTTTCATTTGTAGACCGTTGTTTATATTCACATGTACATTCTCAAAATTCTTTTCAAAATTCAATACCAAATGCTTTGTGTTCACAGTAAATAACCATATGCCAAAATAAAAAATTTTTCCATTAAAAGATGAGGTGTTTTCCCTTTTTTATTTAATTTATTTGAAATGGAAGAAACTGAAGGTGTGTTAAGCCACAGTTTCCTGAGAACTTTCCATGGCAAACATTGTGTCAGCTTTAAATAAGGAAAGCTGTGGCTTCTTTCTTACTCCTCAATATTGAGAAGACTTTAATGCAGGTGTTAAAACTTTTCTCACAGAGACTACTTAGCCTTTTAAGCTTCAAAATAAATTTATTTAAATTTACGATGTATGGCATACTGTATTTGAATTTTTTCTATAAACCTTCATAGCATTTTCTGTCTCTTATGAAGTTTATCACATTCTGCCTTGGAATAGTTATTTCTGCATTCGTCTTAACCTTTTAAATTAGAGCAAGGTCATGAGCTTCAAAAGATGGTGTTTTTGTCTTCATTTGTAAGACCAAGCCTTCACATAATGCCCTGTTTATGCAGATACAAGCTATAAATAGATATAAAGAGGGTAGAAGAAAGACAGACAGTAGATTAATATGGAGAGATAAAGGAATAGAAGTCTTTCATGGCAGGGACTGCACTGCTAATTCTTGTGAGTTCCTGCACTTAAGGAAATAGCAGCAGAGACCCAAAGCACTACTACCAAGGGTTGAGCCCACTTGTTTCACAAGCTTCTTTTTTATATTTATATTTAATTTTTTTCCAAAAACGGTTTAAGAGTGACTTGGAGTTAGGTCACAAAATAAGAGAAAGTTATCTCAAATAGTTTAGGAGAAAACTAGTTTCTCAACAAATATTCTCATACTAGACTGAATTCAGAAACCTGACTTTGGTACATGTAGTTTCTAAAATGTTTGATTTAAAGAAAGTCTTAGTTCAAAATGATCAAATTCTATAAATTACAGCAATCATTTAAATAAACTTTTAAAAATTTCTCCTAAGTAAAAATGTCCAATTTAACCTTCCTTTAATTTTATTCTTCAGAAAGCAATTAGAAATCATTCATTTAATTTTTTAAATTCAAATTTTAACACGAGGTAAAGGGAACACAGACCAAAGGTTTTATCTAACAATTATACTAACAGACTTGACTTGATTTCAAGAATACCTAGCCAGTTTCCTATCTCAAGCCTTTATGTTATTTGAATGCTCTGCTGTTACATATGGCCGCATAGGCTATATATACTGCAGAACTGACAACTAGAGTGCGAGTACAACCCTGAAATTAAGCAATGAACAGCCCTTTTCAAATCAGTCTCACTTCTTATTAAGCTGGTATGTTCCCCCAAATCAGTCCTCCACAAAGGCTGGAACATAAAATACAGTTATAGAGGAACAAATATAACAAATAAGAATAACAAATTCATTTATTAGATTAATACATAATTGTACAATTTGAAACTTATTCTAGTTTTTCATAAATAGAATTTACCGAAATTGAATAATTAAGTCACTCTGGGATATTTTCCAGGATAGAGAAATAACTTTAGTAAATAAACTCAATGATAAAGTGGGTCTTAAAACAATATTTACCTAGAGTCAACACTAGATATACAGATATTACCACTGCTCTTCTAAAACTTTTTATAACTAAGATAGGAAAATATAGCTAACTATGGAAAGAAAAACACCCAGTTCATCAAAGCTTTTAGCAAATTGCCAAACAGAGATTCAAGAACAATAGTAGACATGTTTTGAACAATTATACATGAATATATTTTATCAAAATCTATTTAGGATTCCCAGACTTTCTTATCTAAAAATGTGAAATTAATGTGATGAGAGTAGTTACTTTCTGATATTTCTGTTATACAAATACAGATGTTCATATATTGGGGATTATCTTGGAAGTGAATTTTTAGTTGCTACAGAAAATAGACTGAAAAGAGCAATTTAAAGGTAAATAGCTGCTGCTGCAATGTCTTTTTTTCCCCTGAGGGAAAGGCAGGTTCCTGGAGTGTGTATAATAGTTGTCAGACTCGCTATTTTTGTTGTCTTTACATATAAATGTTCTGTGAATTGTCCTGAGGATTAAAACTATTGCCTTTGCAGTAATTACCAAATTGTTTCTACTAAGCTAGAATCTCGAATTATGTCACCATTCAGGAAGCACTTTTAATGCATTTGGTGCTATAACCTGTTGTCTTAATTTGTCAACAAAACTCTGTGGTGATGATGTTTTTATTTTGAATTTAACTTTTAAATGTCATGAGCCTGCTAAAAGTTTTTCTTTTTTCT
The DNA here is from genome assembly GCF_000325575.1 of Pteropus alecto. NCBI lineage: Eukaryota > Metazoa > Chordata > Mammalia > Chiroptera > Pteropodidae > Pteropus > Pteropus alecto. The sequence goes on from NW_006436298.1 coordinate 43,998,824, forward strand.
AATTTTTTAGTTTTACCACCACTAAGGATTCTACTTGTGTATAACTTGGAGCAGATGCCACACCCTTTTCTGTAAGGGGACCAGATAGTAAATATTTTAGGCTTTGCAAGCCATGCAGTATGTCACAACTACTCAATTCTGCCACTGTGACATGGTGCAGTCATAGATAGTATGTAAATGAACAAATTTGACTGTGTTTCCATAAACTTTTATTTTAAAAAACGGGCAGCAGGTGAGAACTGGCCCATCGGCCAGTTTGCCAAGCACCGGTTTTGAGAATCAAATACTAATTTCTACATAATCTTTTGTGAAAACAACAGTTCTCTATTAGTTCTTCTGTACTTTGAACTTTAGTTGATTCTATGGAATTTATCCCACATCAGTCTGTGTATCAATACACTTTAAGCATTAGCTGTTGACTTCCTGCTGTCATCTATAAGTATTTAGATCCCCATGTCATATATATACCCTTCTATCCTCCTAATATACATACGTAGGCCAAATTTAGATTAGATGAACATTTCCTGATGTTATTTTGACTTTGAGTCATGTAATGCATGATTATTATTTTTCTTTTTCTACATAATATTTCTGTTTCCTATAATTTATAATTGTTATGTTTATTTTGTTTTTTATCTTCTCTCTAGTATAACACCAAACTTATCAGTTACTGAAATCTCCTCTAAACTTATTTAATACACCAGGTATTCTAAATCTAAATCTCCTGTCACTATCCTGGGGATTCCTTTTGCCTGTATCTCTTGTTTTTTATATCCCAGGCCTTCTTCATTTTTTGTATCCTCCTTCATTTTTGTGGAGCCAGTAGCTTCTTGAGAGAAAGGTTCAAGGGATGTAAACTTTTTTAAACCTTGCACGTCTGAAAGTATATTTATTCTCACTATTTTGAAAATCATTTTCCTTCAGAAATTTAAAAACATTGCTCTGTTGCCTTTTGACCTTTGATTCTGATTCCTGATTTTTTTCTTTTTTTTTAGTGATTTGATTTTTTTTGGGGGGGTGATTTGTTGGGGAGTTTTTCTCTAAATGCTTATAAACCCCAATATTCTGATGTCACTCTCTATTTTTATATATATCGTGTTGAACTTTTTCAGCCTGAAAAAATCACGTCTTTCATTGGGAGTTCTGTGCTACAGCTTTTAATATGCTTTCTATAAAACTCAAGTAAGCATGTTTGACCCATACGTTCAGCAGCCCAGCTTGTTACTGACTGACTCAGGATACCAGCAATAGGCTTCCTTCCCAGATTCCGTCATATCTCTTCAAGGTAGATAAAACGAGTAAGAAGTCCTATATTACATCAGGAAACTCAGCAAGGGATTGAAGAAGTAGAAAATTGATTTAATACTTTATGTAATGAATGGTCTCCAAATGGACTACATTTCTTGGAGAAAGTTGAACAAAGATGATGTGTAAGAGTCAGAATCGAGGTATATTAGTTTCCCTACGGCTGTTGTAACAAAGTACTATAAACTGGGTGGTTTAAAACAACAACAGTTTAGTTTCTCATGTTTCGTGAGGCTAGAAATCTGAAATTAAGGTGTCATTAGGGTTGTATTTCCTTAGAAGGTTCTAGGAAAGAACCCTTTCTTGCTTCTTCCATCCTCTGGTGTCCCTAGTCCTTCCTTGGCTGTGGCAAGATAACTAATCACTGCCTCAGCCTTCTCTCTCTGTGCCTCTGTATGCAAATGTCCTCTTTAAAAGGACATCAGTCATATTAGTTTTAGGGTCCACCCTAATCCAGTATGATCTCCTCTTAGTTAATTATATCTGCAAAGATCGGTTTCTAAGTAAGGTCACATTCTGAGTTTCTAGTTGGACATGAATTTTAGGGAGATATTATTCAACCCGGTACAGAAGGTAATGAGACAGTAGATGGTCCTGGCACAGGATTTACACCAAGTATAATTTAAAGGGGTTATTCCGGGTGACATTGCCTAGATCAGTCCTTCCAACAGAATAAATTTCAAACTGCCATCATCTTCCTTTTACTTGGGTACTCATAAGTTTTTCCCTCACTGGAAGGAGGGAAAAAGCCTTGTATTGGACTATTTACAATAAAGGATAAATTTAAAATAAAGTTGTTTGAAGCTAGTGGCTCTACTTTCACACACTAGTGAAATTTATTTACTTGCTTTATAGAATGTTTATAGAATGATAATTATCACCAGTTACTATTGTAGGCACTGGGGCTATAACAATGAGGGAGACAAAGTCCCTGCCTTACAGATATGGAAATATCTGCACTACCATGCGGCATTAGATGATGAAGTAAATAAGGAGTGATGGAACGTGTTGTGTTAGTTTAGATAACATTTGAGCAGAGACCTGAATACGATGAGATGTTCAGCCATGTGTATATTTGGAAGTAGAGAAGGGCTTGCAGTGTAATGGCCCAAGTATCAGAAGTCAGTAAAGCTTAAAGAAGAACAGATAGGGGCCCTGATTACATTTTAAAAGCTCACTGTGACTGCTGTATGGAAAATTGGATCTGAGTGACCAAGATGCAAAGGAGAGTATGAGCTTATCACCAGGTATGAGCTTATCACATTGGTCCAAGTGAGAAATGTTAGCGATTTGGTCAAAGATAGTTAAGAGTAGAGATGGTGAGAAGTGACTGGTTAAATATATTTTGTAGATGGAATCACAGGATTTGCTGAAGGATTAATTGTAAAGGAAGGAGAAATATGATGGAAGAATCATTAGAGTTTTAGGCTCAAGCCACCAGAAAATTGAAATTCTATACAATAAGACAGGAAAGACTATAATAGAAGTAGGTTTGAGAAGAAAATCAGAGGTATCTTTTAACATCAAATAGGAGGTTGGGTAATGAGTCTGTAGCTCAAGTTAGAGCTGGCGATAGAATTTGAAAGTTGTCAGCTTGCCTACAGATGATATTTAAAGCAATTAGTCTGAATTATGGATTTTCTAAATTCATAAATACATTAAATATTATGTATAATCTGTACCCATTGAGTTATTATCAGATATATATAAAGTGCTGACTGTAAGTTAGGCACTGTGGTGGAAAGTTATGAGAATGCACTAGTAATACTAGACATTGAAAATGTAAATATATAGAATTAGATAATTTCCAGGTCTCTTAAATGGAACTTCAAACATTATAGTAGTCATAAGTTATATCACCAGCTTAATGCTATACGTTATTTGATTCTTTCATATTTGGTCTTAACTTGATGTTTTAAGCTCTTTAAAAGCAGGAACTTTGTTTTTTAATGTCACAAATGGTGCCTACCACAATTTTGGAAAGATATTAAGTACTCAAAGAATATTTATTGATTACATGATAATTATAATAGTTCAAGGGCAATAGTATTTTTTTCCCTGTGAATTTTATTTATCTTTAGCATGGATTATACAGGTGACTTATCTAGTGAGAATATTAACAAATTGCTGTTCCCTGATTCTGATTTTCGAAAATTATGACATATTCTATTTTATTCACTTCTTAATATTGCCACATTGTTTTTATTCCCATGTGTATATTATTTCAATTTGCAGCCTGATTCAACTGCAAATGAAAGAGCAGTTGCCAGATTAGCAATGCACCCACTTCTGAAGAAAAAAATAGATGTGCTAAAAGGTATGAATTTCATGATTTTTAAGAAATGTACTTAAATGAGTTTGGGTATATCATTTGAATAAATGGCTATTGATTTATTTATGTTTTTGCTTTTTACTTTTGATAATCTTTTATATTGTAAATATTTCTTTCAAATATTTCCAAATGTGAAAAGGTACCTAAAAATATGGAGGGTATCTGGTGTCTGAAGAAAAACTAAATTTGTATTTTTTTTCCTAAATTTTAATATGTGAATATACATAATATATATTCATGTATTTTTATATAATATATA
>NW_006436298.1:44002886-44005662 GCF_000325575.1 Pteropus alecto
AATATTTTCGTATATTTATAAGTAATATATTTGTATTACTGTTGAATACAATTTATTTTCTAATATTTGATATATTATTTAGACGTTGCCAGTACTTAGTCACATAATTTTCATTTATGTGTAAATATGTTATAAAATATATTGAAAGATTATGTACTTTTGTCACAAATTAAAAAATATTTAAATCTGAAAGCCAATTTATGATGCTCTACAATTGTATCAAGATATTCCTACAGAAATTAAAGAAATATTTTTATTTATTTGCATTCAGTGAAGTTTTTATTCTTCATAACTCTAAGACATGAAATGATATATTTTTTTTAATTTTAGATTTTAAATAGATATTTCTGAGCCTTTCTTATAAGTTTGGATTTTAAAATGTCAGTAGATTTCTTTGTGAATTCAGACCCATTCATTATACATTCACTCGTGTCATTTAATGACAGAGATATTTTCTGAGAAATGCATCATTAGGCAATTTTGTCATTGTGTGAAAATCATAGAGGGCACTTATATAAACTTGGATGGTATAGCCTACTACACACCAAGGCTTCGTTATAATCTTATGGGACCACCATCATATATGTGGTCTATTGTTCATGGAAACGTCTTCATGTGCTGCATGACTATATTTAATATAATGTTTAAATTGTCCTAAGTTTTTCCAAATAATTTAAAAATACTGTACTGAAAGTGATATTTTGTTTGTTTCAATGTTGAAACAAGTCACGTACTATTTCTCTTGCAGCTGCTGTCAAAGCCTTTAAAGATGCAAGACAAAATGATTCTAAAGTTAAATCATCAGAGAAGGCTTCAGAAGAAAATCATTCCAAGGACACTTCATATTCAAATGATGATCCCATTAAATTACATCATGAAGGAAGTATTATCAATAAGCAAAAAGACAAAGAAGCCAAAATATTGTCAAAGAAACCAATAAGTAATTCAAAAGAAAAAATAGCAAAGCTGGAACATGGACCCAAAGCAGTAAATATTCCAAATTCTCTATCAAAGCCTTCTGAAAAGAATTCTGTAGTTCTCTCTGAACCCCAGAAGACACCTGCTGATCCAAAAATGAAAACATTACGTCAAACCAAAAAAGAGAAAGAGTCTGATAGCTCACTTGATAGTAATAGTGATGGAGAAGAATTACACGAAGAAGAGAAGGAGTATTTTGATGATAGCACAGAAGAAAGGTTTTATAAACAGTCTTCCATGTCTGAAGATAGTGATAGTGGTGATGATTTCTTCATTGGAAAAGTCAGACGGACACGAAAGAAGGAAAATAGTTACCATTCCTCAGTTTTAGAACAAAAATCCTCCCAAAAAATGTTTCCTGAAGAAGGTATACTTGAAACGCATCAGGGCATAAGAAATGACAAGAACAAGTCAAGTACAGAAGCAAGGAAGTTTGAATCAGTGTTTTTCCATTCTTTATCTGGATCTAAAAGCTCTAGAAGGTAAGAGTATTTTTTCTATTCTAGAATAATTTTTTTTTTTTTTGTTAAGGATATGCAATATTTACACATTCTAATGAGAGAAGAGACTATCTCCCATACAAAATTCTAGTTTATACAGAATACATCTTGTGTTTAGACTCAGACCTCTCCAGCCTTATATTGGGGTAATATATGCAGACACACATATGGCAATGACACAGTTATCCAGCTTTATGAGAAACAAGATGTTGTAGCCAAATAATTTGTCTACCTAATTTGTTTGTTCCTTCCATTATTAAACTTTTGAAATTTTGAGTTCGTTTTTGATGAAAAACTTTTGAAAATATCTCACATATTTCACTCTTTAAACAGAACTTTCTGAAAAGAATATGTTTTTTTTTTCTTGTTAACCCAGAACCATAATTGGAAATATCAGTCATTTTATTATGTATTCCTTTTTTAGCATATACAGCTGCTGGCCTTACCACTGCATTTCTCCACACTGCTTTATATTTGGTGGTGCTGCTGTCTATCCCTAATGATAACTCCACTTTTCACAGCTGTTCTGTTATAAATTAATAAGTTTATTTTCATTTTTATTTTTAATCTGGTAGGGGATATCTTCACACGTGGTTAGTTAATTTCTTCAGTAACAGCTATTCAGTAAACTTTTTCTATATATTTATATGTCAGAGATCATTTTTAATAGAATAGAAAAATGTCATGTTGAAATTTTCAAAAGAAGACTATGGAAAAGACACACAAACATCTTTGGAGCCTTGAAAATAATTAAAATATTACTTCTGTCTCTCAAACCTGCCTAAAAAGGTAACATTTTTTTTCTCACTTGAAAATAATGCTCTACTATTCCTTCCATCTCCCACAAAATATAAATCTTAATTTTCATCACGTTTCATTCCCCCCACAAGAAGATTTTTGAAATTCTTTATCTAGTCCTCAAGAGTAGACACAAGGTAACCAAGATAGGATATTTTGTGACTAGAAGTCCTTATGAGGGTAATGAGAAGAAAATTCCCACCTTTCTGTGCCGCGGTCCAGCCACGACAGGATCCAGGGGGCCCCGAAGGTGGGCAAGGCGTCGGCGCGGGAGACATTCGACTACACAGCTCAGAGGCGGTGTGACACTGTTCCGTTTTATTGTGATTTGAGTACAACTTTTATACTTTTTATTTGGCATTTTGATTATACTTTGTGGTTAAGATAGCAGGGAGTTAAATTTCTGTGGTTAGGAGAAGCAGAAAATCTTATAGAGTACATTATTATTAATATTCATGATTAACTAGTACATTCTTTTTTTAATCATTAGAACAGAACTC
>NW_006436298.1:44006232-44015492 GCF_000325575.1 Pteropus alecto
CTTAATAATTGTTCAAATAAAGGGTTTACGCATTCTGGACATGTCAGGGTGACTAGAGCTGATTCCATACGCGGGGAATTTACTATGTTTTCCTCAGAGCCAATTTTGAGGAAATCCATTTGTATAGCGTTTACACTTACTAGAATTTGTGCTACCGAAATTCCCCCTATTAATAGGATCATTTCTAAGAAACCAATTATCCCTAAACACATGCCACGTCCTCGTTCTTGACGATGCATTCCTTGAAGCCTCTGTCCCCATCTCCGGACCTTGTCACGCAGTAGGGTAGAAAGAGGACGCGGCATTTCTGTAATAACATTGGAGTCTAACAAACTTTTGATATAGCTAAAACCTGGAGTTTTGATCATTTCTTTATAGATTGCTGGTAGGATGAGGGAGTACTATAGTTTATTGAATGAGTTTTATCATCAATTTTATTATGTTATCTTCTTAAGTCAGAGAGTTTATTTATCTTTTTAAAGTCCTAATGGTTTTTTCTTTTAGAAATTACAAAGAACAGGCTCCGAAAAGCAACACCACAGGTATGTATTAATGGCTGCCTGACCTCCATATGCAATTAAGTAATACTTTGCCAAAACGGAAGGATGAAAAATTCTGGTTGCTTAATAACATGAATGAATTATATACTCACAGAAATGGAAACAGAGCATCTTATAATTATCAGCATATTTTTTAATTTAAATTTTTTTTTTCCCTCTATGTCTTGCCAGTGGGAAAGATATAGACAAAAGTTATTGGGAAATATTGGGTCTGTTTAATTTACCTTGAACTAATTCAATACAGTCTTTAAGTAAACTATTATATAAGTTATATCTTAGTGTCATGCCATTAATATATTGTTCCTCTCTGCATTAAGAGGAAAATCAAAGTATTTTCAGATTAATTCATAACAAATGAAGTTTAATATATTTAGGTAGGCTGAGTTCTGTACGTATTCCAAACTCTCACTGATTTAAAACAAAAATTTATTTTTCATTCACTTCACAGTCCACTGAATCAGCAGAGAGGCTGTTTCACATAGTCATTCAAGGATCTAGCTTGTTCTTTTGACTCCTTCCTCCTCTAGTTACCAGGTAGTCTTCATTTGACCGACAGAAAGGAATAAAGTACGTGGAGAAGTTTGCAGGAGGTTTTCATGGATCAGGCCTGAAAGTGGCAGGAATCAGTTCTCACATTCATTAGCCACAATTCAATTACACGAACCCATCTAGCCCAAGGGGCTATGAAATGCAGACTGTGTGGCTAGGAGGACAAAAAAAGTGGAATTTCTTGAACACAGTATGACCATCTTTTTGATGACCAGAGCCTATTTCACTTTACGTCCCACACATAGAACACACTTAACTCTTTCCTAACGAAGCCACCCAGAAGTTCCATTCAGTCACTGCATCTAGCTCAAAGCCCAAGATCACTCAATGATGATACGGTGCTTTCCATCAGAGCTCATGGATCTGGCTGCTCAAAGTTGGCTGGCCTATGCACTAAAAAGGCAGACTACATACCAAATACTTAGTGACAAAGCAGGGGCAAAGTAACTACAATAAAAACTCTCAATTAGTTAAATGAAAACTGGGAGGCACAGAACGTGTCCTCTATCTGAGCGAAAATTGTGAAGGATCTGAGAGGAACTCGTTCTTCATGGTCCCTGTGTTCTTGGAGGGTCTTTTTACCATGGCCACATCTGAAGTAGACATTAGTATGCTCTCCTTTGGGGGTTGCCCCAAGTGACTGGTAAAAATATATGATCCTAAAGACGGTTTAAAGTCTTAATAGTCAGATTTTTTCTAGCCCAGGCATGTGATTTCTTTTACAATACAATTCCCTCAAAAAGTTAGGGGATTTCTGACCTCTTTGTTTCCAGTCAGTCCATCCATGAGCTAGTCACTACACCAAAACTTTCCTAAAGCTAATTCTCAAACTTGCCTTGTTTGTGGGGTTTTTTTTTGCCATCCCCACCATCATTCAGTGTTGACTGTATTGGAACTCTCAGATTTGGTTGGGAAGGCCATACTTTTACTCTTACTTCTGTGTCAGGGCTCAATCTCTCTGGGCCTTTACTGCTTAAATTTTTTGGTTTATCTCTTACTGTTTGTAGTTCAAAGGCTTTTGTAAACCTTAAGTTCCCAAATATCTGGACTCTGTTCCCTTAGTTTCTGCCTGTGAGCTGACTGATTCTTTACCGAACTCTTCTTTTTTTCTTTCTTTCTTCCTTTCGTTTCCTTTCGTTTCCTTTCCTTTCGTTTCCTTTCCTTTCCTTTCCTTTCCTTTCCTTTCCTTTCCCTTCCCTTTCCCTTTCCCTTTCCCTTTCCCTTTCCCTTTCCCTTTCCTTTCTTTCGTAGTAAATTGCCAAAGAGCCACCATTACACTAATCTTTTCATCCCTTCCAACCACTTATCCTAGTGCTACAAACTCCATAGATATGTAGCCCGTTTCCCAAGTTTTCACTGCAACAGTTTTACCTTTTTCTTTAGGACACAGGATGCTGACTTTCCAGCCTTAGATACCTATTTCCTTACCACCTATTGCTGAACTGCTAAGCCAGTGCCAAATTTTTGTTATTTCAGTGGCTGTACTCCACTTCACAGTAGCACTTTCAGTATTATGCATAGGAGACTGTAACAAATAACTACCAAATCTTAGTGCTTTATTTCTTATTTATCACAGTCTCTCTGCTCCTTGTATTCTTCCCCATAGTGTGCCTCTAGGAGTTCTCTTGACACATTGGGAAAAGAGAGAGAATAGAGGCTTGAGCGTGAGGTTTTATAGTTAGACCTTTTGTTCACCTTGCATTGGCTCTAACTCAGTTACATGACCTCATCTAACTGTAGCATGATGGGAAATACATTCCGGTTTTGTACCCAGAAGGAAAAGAAAACTACGTTCAACAAAACCTTGGCAATCTGCCTCGTTTACATAGAATAACTCTAAATGTAAGGCCCGCCCACATTTTCCCAATGAGGAGACCCATGTAAGAGTTTCTTGTTTGTTTTTGCTTAGCTTATATATTTATAATATTTATCAATTTATTTACACATACAAATTTACTTAATTATAAAAAATATATATTAGTTCAGAAATATTGCCTTATTTAAATCTCAGTTTTCATGAAACAGTTTCATTTAACATTTAAACTCTTAATTCTTCATCATTAGCGCCACCTTTTAAGTACTATAACATGGTTTTCTAGAGCACATGTGATTTGTACAGGATATGGGACAATTAAATCTATGTACAGTGATGTTCTGGCAGTGGTATCCCAAACTGTGTACACTTGTTTGTGTAACATCGTGTCATTTGCTTTTAAAGGAGATCTTTAAAAGGCCTTTGACAATGAGGTCTAACTGGCAGTGGAGAAATTATGCGCTCTTAGGACAGCTTAATAAATTTATATTAAATTGTTTGCCTCCCTTTTTCTTTCTGATTCTATAAACATGCATTTATTCATGTCTTTTCAGCTAGTGTGTCTCCCTCAAACAGTACTTTGTGGTTCCAAGTAATGTAATTGAAGTGCCTCATAATATATAAAAGACTATAAAGATTAGAATACAAGTTGCCACCCTCATATCTGGTGGATAACTGTATGACTAAAACAGAACTTTGTCTTATATTTGAGTAGGTTTAGTAATTTACTTTGTAATAATGACTCTCTTTTTTTGGCCTTCCACATTGTCTGAATTGTTTCCTTTTCCTTTTTTACTATTAATGTAAATAAGACGGTAAAGCATATATTAGCATGCAATAAACATCTATTTACAGGGATTAGAAAGCACGTTTCCCAAAATTGACTGCTCATTATATACATTTCAACTTCAGACTGTTCCCTGTTGGACTTAGAGTTTAAATTGTTAGGTATTTCATTTAAAACTAAATTTCCTCAGTAATACTTATTTGAGGAAATGAAATATATTTCTTTGTATGCTGTTTGGGTGTATAGTTAGTTTTCCTGATTTTTGCTTTCTCCTCCCAGGTTTTCAGCAGAATGAACCTCAGCTCAAGAATCAATTTATCAAGAGTTCACAAAAAGGACCTGAAAATGCAAAACAGCAGTCACTGCTTCCTCTTCATCCTTCATGGGAAGCAAGCAGGAGGCGAAAAGAACAGCAATCTAAAATTGCTGTGTTTCAGGGGAAAAAAATTACATTTGATGATTGATTAATACCTCTTTTTATGAACTTTTCCATTTAAAAGTGCTTTTTTTTTTTTTAAACCAACTTATTATTTAAACTTATATTTGAATAAATCTATTTGGAGGAGGTATAGAAATAATGTTGGCTTTATTTCTCTTTTTTAAGTATGTTCAAGTTATATAAGCCTTCCACAAGTCAATTACATACTTAAACTGATTTTTAAAAATAGGCTGACTATTCTCTTTATAAAAGAATTTTAAGATTATAACTCAGATTTTTTCATTTGTGTTTATCATGAAGTACATTTCACTGGTTTAGGTCTATGTTTCTTTGCCTTGAAAATAAATGTCAAAATATATTTAAAATAATGGAAAATATGAGGAAATTGTAGCTATTTAAAATAGGTCAACTTTGTTAAAAGTTATTCTTGTTAGCAAAACTAAGATTAAAATAGTAATGTTTCTTATGGGTATACAAGAAAATAAATTATACAAATCAGTATTAATTTTTATTATAGTTTTAATTATTTGTGATCATACACTTTTTGACTGGTTTAGTTTTCCAGGACAGTTTTGGATTTCTCAATTATGTTTCAGTTATTTAGGCAACATGCATGTTTAAATGTATCAACAGAAACAAAAATTGGTTTTATATTTCACTTCATGTAAATATTTCTATTAAATTAAGAATGTGTAACATCCAATTACTTGGCTGTGTGGTCTTATAGAAACATTTTTTTGAGGAATTATAATGGGAATTTATAAGAACAAATTCTGAAGGAGGTATGATTGAAAGCATTTCAACTGATAGCTTAGAAAGGTTATGAGATGACTCACTGAAGAAAGGACTATATACATCATAGTACTATTAGTTAAAAGGAAAACAAGACTTAAAAATCTTTAAATATTTTACTTTTGCTGCTCTGGAGAAATTACAACCTCATGGTTAAATAAAAGTAAGTTCCATGTTTTCTATGCATTGATGCTGTCAATGGCAGAGAAAGCCTTCTGATTAGCAGGAATTCACAAGCTCTGGAGAATCATTTCTCTCTTTCTAGAACTTAAGAATTCAGATAACTAGAGCAATGGAATTCAGTAGGTTATGCAGAAAGAAAATTAGTTTTGCTGTGTTGAATGCAAATTTTGTTTTTTCTATATTTTTTTCTGTCAAATTTTATTTTTATATAATTTCAGTTATGTAAAATTGACGTTAATTGAAATATTCATTATGAAAATTTATTACAGGAAAAATTAAAGAAAAGGGTCTCTGTTGCCCACCCAGATTTAGCCAAACTGTGGGGTTGAGAGCACTGTTGTCCAGAATGCCAAGTGTGCCCAAGACTTCTTACCCCAATTGCAAGGAGTTAGGGACCAACTACAAAGTTAGAAGAGCCCACACAAGACCATTCTAACTTCTGACATCAACTGCAGGTTTGGAGGTGGTGTGTATGTTGGGGATCGGGGTTGGAGGGTTCCCCAAACACCCTCAGGTTCAAAATTCACTAAAAACTCCAAGAACTCACTGAAACCTATTATATTCACATTCAGAGTATTACGGGGAAAGGATACATGTCGTTTTAATTGGGAACTCATCCAAAGGAAGAAATGCATAGGGCAACATCTGTGAGGGTTTAAACACAACGCTTCTATTATCCTTAGGACACATTACTATTCTGGCATCAGTATGCAGATTGCCAATCTTAGAAGGTCCCTTGAGCTTCAGTGTCCAGAATTTTTATCGTGTCTTCAATATCAAGGTATGGTCAATTGATTGCCTAGATGGACTGATAACCACTTGACCTAAAGCCCCCATCCTAAATCACATGGCTTGTCCTTTTTAGTGTAGCCAGTTCCTGCCCTAAACAAAGATATTCCTATCAGGTATAACATAGATTGCCTTCAAGAAGCTTAACGCAAAGGCAGTTTTTTCTCTTTGGGTGAAGCAAGTTTTTTACTACACAATATCCTTCACCCAAATTCTGCAAACATTAACATGTTCCTGCATTTTCTTCATTCTTGGCTCTCACCGTCCCTCTCCTTTCCTCCTCCTTTTCTACTTTCTCCTCCTATTTTTCCCCCTCTCTCTCTTTCTTAGTTCTCCCTCTCTTTCTCCCTCTCTCCCTCCCTCTCCATCTTCCTCACGCCCTTTTTCATTTTTCTCCCCTTTTCATTTTTCTTCTTTCCCTCTCTCCCCTCCCCCTTTATATCCTCTCTTTAAAAACAAAGCCATTCTATATTCTCTTGAATTACCACAATCCAGATATGAGATACTCAGATTTTGCCAATTGTCCCAATGTCTTTTTAACAGCAACAGAAAAGCCAGCATCATGCCTTCTTACATTTCAGTTGTCACCTTACATTCAATTGTCATGTCGTTTTAATTGGGAACTGTTTTGTGTCTGTCTTAGTATTTCATGCCATTGACATTTTTCAGAAGTACAAACCAGTTATTTTGCATTGTCCCTTTCTTTGGGTGTGTCTGATGTTCCCATTATTAAATTCTAGTTAGATACTTTGGGCAGGAATGTCACAAAAGGGATGTTGTATGTCCCAGTGCATATCAGGAGAGAGGTGATGATATTATGTGGCCTAGTACTGGTGATGTTAAGTTTGGTTACTTGTTTCAAGTGGTATCTATGCGGTTTCTCACTGAAAAGTTACTTTTTCACTTTGTAATTAATAATCGTATGGGGAGATACTTTGTGTATATCCTGTTTTGAAACTATTATGTACTAGTTTTAACATTTATTCATAATTCCTACTGGAAAGAATTGTTTCTATAGTTGTTGTAAATGATGATTTAAAAAAATTTCTCCTTGTTTTTACATTAGCTGGCTTTTTATAAAGAAGAGCTTTCTCCTCTATGCATTTAAAAAATTTATTTCAGTATTATCTCATGGATACCCCTTCTATTTTGCATTTTTTATTAATTGGATACGTTTTATTCATTTTGTCTATTGTTGGCTTATAAGGTTTACTATATACATCTTTTTCTTAAATTTATTTAAATTATTTTCAGATATACAGTACATTAGTTAGATATCTATATAGTTCATAAAACGGTCCCCTCAATTTCTCCCTTCCTCCCCTGGCCCTACACCTAACCATCATATTAATGCTAAGTGCATTCCCCTTTGCCATGCTTTCCATCCCGATGACCAGCTATCAACTACTGATTTGTACTTCTTTAACTCTTCACCCCATTCTTCCAGCCCCCAAACCCCCTTCCTCTCTGTCTGTCGCCAAATTGTCCACTATATTTGTGAGTCTGTTTTTGATGAGTTTGTTCTTTTTGTTCCTTAGATTCCGCATGTAAGTGAAATCATATGATATTTATCTTTCTCTGACTTATTTCAGCATAATAACCTCTAGGTCCATCCATGTCATTGCAAATGGTAGGATTTCATTTTTTTTAAAATGGCTGAGTAATATTCCACTGTACATATGAACCATAATTTCTTTATCCAATCATCTGTTGATGGGCATTTAGGTTGCTTCCATATCTTGGCTATTGAAAATTGTGCTGCCATGAATATTGGAGTGCCTTGATCTTTATAAATTATTGTTTTGGTTTTCTTTGGATAAATAACCCAGAAGTACAATTGCTGGGTCAAAAGGTATATCCATTTTTAATTTTTTGAGAAACCTCCATACTGTTTTCCATAGAGGCTGTACCAATTTGCAATCTCATCAACAATGTATGAGGGTTCTCTTTCTCTCTGCATCCTCACCAACTCTTGTTTTTTGATCTATTGACGATAGCCATTCTGACAGGTGTGAGATGATATCTCATTGTGGTTTTAAATGGGACTACATAAAACTAAAAAGTTTTTGTATAGCAAAGGAAAACATCAACAAAACAAAAGACAATCAACTGGGAAAAGATATTCGCTAATGATATATCTGATAAGGGGTTAATATCCAAAATATATAAAGAACTTATAAAACTCAACAAAAAAAAATCCAATCCAATTAAAATATTTCCTCCAAAGAGGAAATACAGGTGGCCAATAGACATATGAAAAGATGCTCAAGATCACTAACTATAAGAGAAATGCAAATTAAAACTATATACTTCTTTAATTAATCACAGTGAAACCTTAGATAGTAGTATACCACTTTACATATAGCCAAAGTAGCTTAAGACAGTACACTTTAATTTCCTTATTCCTAGCCTTTGTACTATTATTTACATTGGGTCCCCAATTAGGGACCAGGCCACACACAGTAGGAGGTGACTTGAACAACTTGGGTTGAAATGCGTGTGTTCATTTATATGCAGATTTTTTTCAATCAATACCCTGTACTGTTTTCGATTCACAGTTGGTAGTATGTGGATGCGGAGAGCCAACTGTATGCACTGAACTTTGCCTTTTTATATAAGGGACTTGAGTATCTGTGGATTTTGGTCGCTGCAGTTGGGACTGGGGAATGTCCTGTAACCAGTGCATGGATACTGAGGAGCAGAACTTAGCAGATACTAAGTTCTGGGGAAGCCAAAAGTTATACACAGACGTTCGTGCAGGGGGTTTGGTGGCCCTAAACCCTATGTTATTCAAGGGCCAACTGTATTTACAATGGAGTATTATTCAGCCGTAAAAAGATAGAAGTATTGATACATACTGTGACATGGATGAACTTTGAAAACAGCATGCTAAGAAGCCAAACAAAATACATGGAATACACTACATGGAATGTCCAGAATAAGTAAATCCATAGAGACCAAAAGTAGATTAGTGATTGCTAAGGCTAGGATAGGGAGGCATAATGAATGACTGCTAATGGTATGATATTTCTTTTTGAATTGATGAATGTGTTCTGGAATTGGATGGTGGTGTTGGTTGTATAACTTCATCAATATACAAGAATCCATTGAATTCTGCACTTGAAAATGTGAATATTATGTATGTGAATTGTATCTCAATTTTAAAAACAATTAAAAAGTTACCTGGGTTAGTGCTTTTCCCCTTCCATTCTTCCATATAGTACTTCATTCGAAATGCCGTTTAGGTCATACGTTTCTGATGGTATTTTATTTTAAGGAATTCTCCTTCTTTCTTGGTAATTTTGTATTTTTTTCTTTATGTGAAGCATCAACATTTTTTAATAAGCC
>NW_006436298.1:44015730-44018392 GCF_000325575.1 Pteropus alecto
AAAAAAAAAAAAAAAAACTTTATAGTATTCCCATTGGGTAATCTATCAATTTATTCAACCACACATCTATATATGGATATATAGGTTAGTTTCTATATTTTGTAGTTACAGAGTTGCAAAGAAAATATGAACATGTTGATGTTGTGGATATGTTCTTAGAGGTAGGAATGTTATGTCAGAAGGTAAATACATACGCAGTTTTATTTAAAAATTGCCAAATTTTCCTCCATGAAGCTTACACCACTTTATATTTCCACCAACAATGTGTAAGAGATCTGTTTCCTAACAACTTCTCCAACAGAGTTTGGTATTTTACGTTTTGATTTTTGACAATTGGATAGGTGAGAAATTACCTTACTTCAGTTATAGTTTTACTATGCATTTTTCTTATTACGGGTACAGTTGAATACTTTTTTTTAAATTTTTAACAACTATTTTTGAACCAGTTTTGTGTATTTTTTTCCTGTCTTGCCTATTTTTCCATTGGTGGGTTGTTTTTTGTTTTTGTCTTTTTCTCCTAATTTTTAAGAGTAATCTGTATATTAGGGATATAAGCCCTTATCTGTTATATGTATTGCAAATTTTTTTTTCCAAAATCGTCAGTTTCTTTAGATTGTATTTATGTTGTTTACTTTTCTATCATGTGGTTCATTTGCCACTTATATACAGTCAGATGTATCAGTTTCTCTTTTCATTTCCTTTTATTTCATTTTCGCAGATGGATTTAGAATCATAGTTAGAAAATCTTCCCTTGCTATTGTTTTCTTTCTACTTTATCTGGTATCAGTGTTGCTGTCCCTGCTTTCTTAGTGTTTCCATTTTCCTGGAGTCATTTGACTGTCCCTGTATATTTAGCCTTTCTGTTTTAGGCTTATCTCTTGAATAGAGCATATAGTTGGGTCTTTATGAGCCAAATTGAAAATCTTCCCATTAATAAGCAATTTAAATCTTCCACAATTGTTGATAAGATGAATATGTTTGCTTTTAATTGTCAGTTTATCTTATACTATAATTATTATATTTATTATATTTGCTGTTTCTTTTCCTAAGGTGTTTACTATACTTTTTTGATGCAGAAATTCCTGAATTTGGTATTTAGGAAGGTTAATATTTCTGTTCTGGTGGTTATCTTTGTTCTTGTACCTTTTTTAATACCCTTAGTTCTTTCTTTTTTCTAGTCACAATTTGCATTGTATATTTTTAATAACATCCCTTAATTTTCACTTGTTATCTAAATCACAATTAATGAGTTTGTCCTACTTTTCTCATTTGATCTCCATTCTCCTCTCGTTTTCAGTTGCATTGGTTTTATTTCATTGGAACATACAACACATAAAGCATAGAACCTTATTCTTCTATCCTTGGTTTTAATCTTAGATTTGCAATTAACTATATTAAAGCTAAATTGCTATAGTTTTCCCAGTCTTTTTTTTTTTTTTTTTGGATCAGTTTCTAGTAGATTCCTCAAGAAAGAACTCATGGAAGGAATTCTTTGAGCCCTTGAATTTTAAATTTAAAATATTTTTTCTATGGTTTTCATACTTAAAGGATCATGGCTGGATCTTGGTATATTGGCTTTCTCAGTTATCCTACCCCTCTTCCTTGAGGCAGCTAAACTCTTTATCATATTTTTGATGAATCTTGTTTGGCAGAGTTTCTTGTTAGAGCTATCTACTAGTCTGGGTGCAGGATAGCTTCCTGACCCTTTCCAGAGGTAGAGGTGTTTTGGTTTTGTTTTTTTCTTTTACTCTACGCATGCCACAGTGAGTTTTTACCTGTGTCCTGGTTGACAGTGTTTGATGAACTTTCAGTAGCCAAGGCTTATTTTCTCAGTCGGAGCAAGGATCCCGATAGGTATTTGTGTCTTTCCTGCAGCAGGAGCCTCTTCTTTTAGGCCTGCACCATCAGGGGAAGTTTTATCTCTGTTCTGTCCCCTCTGAGGGTCTAATGGAAGTTCATGGAACTCCCATACCCTGAAAAGTTCTTGAAATCCCTAAATTCTAAATTTTCCACTACTAAAGGTTTATGTTTACCTTTAATCTATTTGGAATTTACCCCTGTGTATTCTGGCAGAGATTGGCAAACTGTTTAATCAAACCGATTAGTACACAGCTAAACTAGATTTCTCATCCCCTCAAAGTTGGGTTGCAGTCATGTGGCTTAAGAATTGCAAACTAGAATATCGGTGAAAGTTATGTAAATCACTTCCAGGTCTGGCCCATATAATCCTCTTCTGTCTTCCACCCTTCTTTTGTCCTTCAGATGGATTTCAATTTTCAAGAAGACATTAGAAGACCCCCTTTTTAAGGTAAAGAAAGAACTATCAGCCTGGGAACCTAAATGACTGAGTATCGGTCATCAACCCTTTCCTCTACTTAAGTCAATTTTACTTAAGTTATCATCAAAAATATATAGCTGTTGTATTAAACCAAAGAGAGTTGGAGATTTTTTAATAGAACGGGTATCTGATGCAGAAATTTGTGTTGCTAGAAGAATGCCACTATACCAGAAATCCAAAATACATGGCATTGGTCCAGCAGACAGTCAAGATTAAAACTAATATCCAGGGCTAGGAAAGTGGAGATGCATGTCATGAAGTGACAAAACCGTTTTAAAAACGGCCATTTGCAATTATTTGGAATGTGGACCACATGCCTGTGAA